>NC_079503.1:16871504-17056897 GCF_030052815.1 Hevea brasiliensis | reverse complement strand
TATTATTCAATTAAAATTTAGTAAGATTTATTATCATTGCCCGAGTAACCCATACTAGTCGACTGGACTAGATAAACAGTAACCGCACCGGTACTAAGTACTTTGACCATCACACCATCGCTACATTGTTCTCCCAGGTAACGGAATGCCTAATAAGTCAGAATAATTGTTAGGGTTAAAACCCAAGTATATCAACTCAAATAATATAGCCAGAGGCTATTATGTCACAGAATGGCATGGGAAGCCATGAAACACAAAATGGCATGAAGCCATATGCAGATCGCTAATGTAACCCTATTGGCATGCAAAGCTATCCAAACCAATCTTGTTAGGTATACTAGGCATTTTACACTTTTAAGTTTTATAATTTTTGGAATTTAAGTTTTAGTGTTACTATTCCATTCATTGGTGAACAAAAATGTTGAATTTTGCATAGGCAATAGGTACATTGGTTCTAATATCATCAACATACCGCATTTTGAATTCAAAATTTATTGGTATTGGTTGCCAATACCATTTATAAGCTTAATGTTAGTTGGGCAGAATTTTTAGTTTTTATGCTTTGTTTTTACTGTTCCATTGGTCAATTTTGCAGTGGGAATTTGGCAAACTGATCAACATGACAGTTGTTCCTTATTTTGTCTAGTTGCATTTCCTTTATTGAATCACTCCATTTGGAGTTTTGTAGCCTGTTATGGTCCAAAACCATAATTGGCTGGATTGAAATTTTGTCCGTAATTTCGACCGACTCAAATCTACAGTTGTTAGGAATAGTGATCGCAACTCACCTTTTGAATATGTTCTGGTCATAATTTGGGTTAGGTTTCTTCATGAAAGTTTTTGGTCTATATCTCAGCTTGTTTTTGGTAAAATTTCAGGTCAATTGACCTTTCTACACTGATTTATGGCCAAATAACCAAACACTGCTCATTTGGTCATTTTGCCTGTGCATCGCAGTCACCTGCATTAGGCAAGCTATTGGTCCACTTTGTTTGGTTTTATGGGAATGGTTTTCTTCACAAAAGTTGTGCCAGTATGTGTCTAGTTTAATTACCAATTGGCCTTGCACCAATTGAACTTGTATAATTCAAGTTATAGTTGCTCAAACTCGCCGGCTAGACTCATGTCCAAGTCTCAGTCACCTAGGCAGCCACACCAAACCCAAATCCCATCACTCAACACATTTCATTTTTGGTTTAAACAGAACTAAATGGTCACTAATTGACCATTAATACCTATTTTCATCATCACATGGTCAAAGTCCTATTTCTCCACCCCAAACCCTAACTCACACATTACCATTCATGCATTTTCATTGCATTTCTTCAATCCACTTACAAGATGCACATTAAGGGCAGCCATAATAACCTTTTAACTTCATTAAACTCATCACAAACAAACCCTAACCATGGCTGCCAAAAATTTAGAGTTTACATACAAATGGTACTCCATCAATTTCTTATCATTTGCACTCATTCATAAGTATTAAACATGAATTTAACGTGAAATTTTAGTTTAAGTCACTAACCTCTTCGGGAGCTAATCCAAAGCTTGTAAGAACTCTTTCTTTTCAATTCTTTTTGCTCCCAAAAGCTTCACTAAGATGAAAGAGTAAGTTTTTGTGTTGAAAATTAGGTTTTTGGTGAAAGAAAGTTAGGAAAAATCAAGCTTGAAAAGCTTGTTCATGGTGGCCATGGAGGAATGGTTGACGCCAAGGAAGAGAGAAATACACCTGGTCTTCTCTATGGCCTTCTATCTTGGCTGCACTTTTAGAGGCCGGCGATGCAACTCAGATCGCGCTTGGTGGAGTTCATCTTGCCGCAGAGTTAGATTCGAACCCATATCACCTCACGGGTTTGCTTCGAGCTCAATTGGTAAGAGGCGAAGCAAACCCGCGAGGTGATATGGGTTCGAATCCTAGCTCTGCAGGGCGAAGGGATTGAACTCCGCCAAAGCGGACAGTACCGATTTGAGTTGCATCGCGCCTAGAGGGGCACGCTGCAAGATGGCCACCCATAGAGGGGCTTGAGTCGGGCCCACTGCCGGGTGTGACAATAAAAAGGCGCTGTAACATCCTCCCGATAACCACTCAGACATCCCACTGCTCCGGTGATCGGTCGGTCCGGACAGCTAGAATGTCCGGAAAAATATTCAAACTAAAGTCATGAACCATAATTAACTCAAATATTAACAAGAAAAATGTAGTAAAAATTTTAGAAATAAAATACAACCAAGCAAAACGAGCCGGTGCCCAAGCGATGGGTAACCGGAGGGAAGTTGCGGTTCTCGCAACCAGGAGCCCTAGACCCGGGGGAAAAATTATAAAATAATTTTTGGGACTCCAGAGAAGGGTAATTGAGATTCCCATGGCATTAGAATGCCAAGAAAATACCTAGAAAAATTTTTCAATCGGTACAGACGATTTTGACCCGTTAAGCCGAACGGAGGGCATTTTGGTCATTTCGCCTTCCGAGGTGATTTTTGGCCGACTTGTCCAGTTGAGTAAATAATTAATATGACATAAAATATGAAGAAACATCACTAGAAATTAAATTGAAAATGAGTAGTGGAGGAAAGAAAAGAAAATGCAAAAAAATGTCTATTTATGACATCAAAGTGATGCCATTTAAAATGTTCAACCAATCACAATTAATCTACCATTTGACTAACTAATAAAGAGATAAAATGAAGACTAAATAACCACAATATCCAGCAGCCACCATCCTCCCTAATTGCAGCCGAAATCAACCTTGCCCTAAACCCCCATTGCCAACTTCCATCAAGCTTATTTTCTCTCTTCTTTTCACCACTAAACCCTAACTTCACTTCATTAAAACCTTACCCCACATCTTAAACAAGCTCTTGGCAGCCAACAAGAGGAAGGAAATTGAGGTTTAGAGGCTTGGAAAAATCTGCCCAAACAAGGTTAGTGCACTTATACCCATTAAACTCTTTATTTTCATGATTTTGGACTTGAACTTAGTAAGATTTGTAGTTTAAATGAACAAAAACCTATGGGTATTAACACTTGAATTTCGGCAGCCCTAATAGAGGAAGGGTTTTGAATGTTTTTAATGGACTTAGCATGAGTTGAAGATTGTATTTAAGTTATATATTTACATAGATGTTTAACTAGGGTGCTAATGGAGGTTTATGGGTAAATTGCCTTGGACACTAGGGTTTTGAGGCATGAAAAAATGACTTGGCTTACCAACCTATTAAAGAACACTCTAATGGTCAATAAATGACCATTTGAGGTATGTTGGCCACAAATTGAACTTAAAAATGCTATGGCAAAGTGAGGTTGCAGGCTGCCCTATGACAGCAGCATAGGGACTGAAAATTCAGTCCCTTTGCACTGCCATAACTTGGGCTGTGCTAGTCCAATTGGTGTTTGGCCAATTGGACATGAAACTAGGCTTATAATGGCACATTTTTGCTGAAGAAACCATGCCCAAAAGACCAAAGCAAGAGGACCAAAACTTGGCCCCAATCCGGAACCCTGAAACTGCCTCTGCAGAATTGACCAAATGAACAGTAATTTAGGCCATAACTCACTGTAGATTTGGTCAATTGGCCTGAAATTTTTACAGCAACAAGTTAAGATATAGACAAACAACTTTCATAAAGAAACCTACCCCAAATTATGGCCAGAACCCATCCAACCAAGTGACTCTATTTACTGTTCATGCACTGTAGATATGGTAAATCTGCAGATTTGGTAATCCAGCCAGCTTGGGTTTTTGGGCCATATCTGGAGCTACAAAACCCCAAATGGAGTGATTCAAAAAAGGAAATTCAACTAGACAAAATAAGGAACAACTTTCATGTTTTACATTTCTTCAAATTCCAATAGTAACAGTGTCCAATGGAACAGTGAAGTTGACTCACCAAAACTAAAAATTCTGCTTGTGTGGGTTTACACTTTGAAATGGTATTAACACTTAATGCCAACAAGTTTTAAACACCAAATGTGGTATGTTGGGAGTGCCAAAGTCAATGTACACATTTTTATTCTAAAAGTCAACATTTTTGTTGACCAATGATGAATAGTGACACCATAAAAGTTGAAATTCACAAATTGAAGAATTTAAAAGTTTCAAATGCCCTAGTATACCTAACAAGATTGGTTTGGATAGTTTGGCATGCCAATAGAGTTCAGTTAGCAGTACTGCACATGGCAAAAATGCCATTCTGTGATTTCATGGCTTTTAGCCATTCTGACATTGTATTGAGACTTGGCCTTATGCCTGATATTATTTACAGCTTGTTAGCCGCTCAAGGCACACCGGAGATACGATGTGACCGATGGTGTGACGCCCGAGGTACTAGGTACCCAGGCGCCACCCATTATCCACCCAATATCTAGTGTAGGTTACTTGGGGCAACCAAATGAATAAAAGTGAACAACGTAAATGAAACAATGAATATATCAATACCAAATGTCGCAAGGGATTTTGCGGTCGCCTGGACGATCACTCACCGAAGTGGGAAAAGTGAGGAGTCGCCACCTTAGTTTTGAGGGAAACTAAAGAAAACCATTTGGGAAAATAAATTACAAATAAAACCACTTCAAGACAGAGATTCTAGGTTCGAGGTCCGTAAACGGGTGGGGAAGGTGTTAGGCACCCCACCTCGTCCCTTAATAAGGGTAAGTAGATTTAATTTTGCGTTCTTTATAAATTAGTTAAGAAGGCTCGGATAGAAATGTTAGCTTAGACAGTGGGAATGAAAACAGAGATGATAAAGGGCTGAAAGTGAGGGTGTGACCAGATAATGAACAAACTGGAAATGTAGAGTTCCAGTATCCAGAATCCTTTTCAAGAAACACTTCAGAAAACTAGTTTCAAAAGTTTTTCCAATCAACACTTCAAAGTAGCGGAATAACAAACTAAATGAAGTTTTCAGAGTTCTTCCGCTATAATAACAGCCTCTCCTTTTTGTCCGTCCGTCCCCTGAACAGTTTTTTTCATGCAGGTATTTATAGGAATCGGGCGCTCCCCGTGAAGGGTCAGGATTTATTTTGAGGGAGATGGAGGGTCAAGATTTCGAAGGACATGATCGGATGTCCAGGAATTAAAGAGAATCAAAATGAATGGCTGAGATCCCTCTTTAGAACGTTTGTCCTTTTCTTCTTTCAATCTGACGGTCCCAGATCTTCTTGTCCGGAACGATCTAAGGGCTAAGAGTGAAAGACGCTGGTATTATCGTCTTCTCTCTTGATCCAAGGGTTCTGGGTTTGTCCTTACAAGTGAGATCAACGGTGGGGATTGGGATGTACAGGACTGTCATGACATACCGCACTACAAGATTATGGGCGATTCTTAGGCGTATGGAGATCTCGCCGCAACGCTTTAACTACCTCGCTCCGATTCGACAATGGTTATTTGGGATTTGTCTTATTCCTTTTATCTTCCGATCCCTCCTCTTTCTGATCTCTTTCACATGTTCTTTCCGATCTTTCATGCTGGTCTCCCATCTTCCGATCTATTATCCCGATCTTTCCCTTCTTTAGGCCCGGTCTGGTCAAAGCATTAATTGCCCCTTGATTCCGTACTGCCGCTGCTTTCTACTCAAAGAATAAATGCTCATTTTCCCTATATATACCCCGTCGATGAGACATTTCCTTCATCCGATTTCCTCTCTTCCTTCTTACTTTTCCTCGCTCTAGCCGCCTCCGTGGAAGTTCCGCCATGATGGTGGTTTTTGATCCCTTTCCGATGAGCTTCTTTAACCACCGGCTGAAAATTTACGATCCTTGATCGATAACCCTAATCGACGATGGTGAGAGAACCGATTTGACCGATTCAGATTGCATCTCGCTGTACCGATCTCAGTCGCTTAATCGAGTTCATTCGCTTCTCATCACATTGAGTGCTCCGACAACGACTTTCTCCACATTGGGTGTTCCGACGCTTTGCTCGTCAAGGATACTTTGGATCACCACAATGTGACATTCCGATCCCTAGATATCGCCCAAATGATGTATTTTGTTTTCAATGCAATCCGATCTCTAGAGATCACAGAAATGATGTAAGCCAATTTTAGTGTAATCCGATCCCTAGAGATCGCCCAAATGATGTAATATGATCTTTTGAAAATAAAGACTTTATTTTGTTTGCTATCATCTTATTATTTTTGCATTGATTATTTTCCGATCTCTAATGTGATTATCCGATCCGGTTCTTTACCGAATGACACTTAACCGATCCTTTATTCAAAATATTTAACCTATTATGCCGATCTCCAATTAACCGATCTCTAACATCTTGATATTTGAGAGAAGTGTTAGAAATTGCCGAGTCCCACCAATCGATGCGTTGCCTAGAACCTCGCGAGCATTAAATGCTCTGACTAGTATAAATAGGGGTGGAGGGTTAGCGCTTGTTCTCTCATTCCATTTTCAATCCTCGCCACAACTTCAAGTTCTCTCGCTTTCTCAAGTTCTTCCGACGCATCGACTCGTAAGGGCTTTGATCTTCTTTTTAGTTTAAGTTCTTTATTCCTTTTGAAAATGAGCTGTCAAGGTCGAGAGCGCGAGCCCTCCTTCCATTCAGCCTCATGGTCGTCCGATGAAGAAGAGGTAGTCGGGCCAAGCACGCAACCCGAACCCCTAGGGTCTCCGCTCCACTGGGGCGGATCATACCATCAAGGCGCACTGCTTCAGGAGGAGACTCTCCCTATAGATGAGCTACCGTCGGTTCTTCGAGTATCCGATCTACAATCGTTTAGCCAAGAATACAACATTCGACCTGATTTGTACGAGCTAATCAAGTGCCACATCGATCTTCGTGTCGATCACTCCTTTGAAGAGAACGACATGGTTATGGTGTACGAGGAACAGTTAAAGGTCGGTCTTCGGTTCCCTCTAGATGACTTCTATAAGGTGGTCCTAAAACTTCACCGAGCGTGCATTGCTCAAATTCACCCTAACTCGTGGCGGATCTTGGTAGCCTTCCGAGGTCTATGCCGAGCTAAGGGAATCGCACTTACGGCTAAGGTGTTCGCCGAATCGCATGCACTAACTCGCCAAAGGATGATTTAACACTGGTTCTTTTCAAAGCCTCAATTGCGGGCTCTTTTCCGACCGCCTCATCCCTTAAGAATTGGAAGAACCGCTTTCTTCATTCCGAGGAGCAAAGATCCGAGCCGCTTGAGGACTTCCTCAGAGCCGGTGGTACCAGGGGCCTTTGCTTCAAGCATATTACCCTGAACCAGGAGGAAAGCTTAGTAGTGATGGATCTAAAGAGTTTGGCCGCCACTCAAAAGTATTCTTGTTTGGATGCGGTGACTGCCGAGTTGCACCATTGGACTATTCCACTGCTCACCGGCTAAGACCGCGAACTTCCGCTCTCTGACCTCGGCATTGGTATTTTCTATATCTCACTCTCGCACCTTAGCGATCTCACCGACCTTTTCTTTGTGCAGTATGGCGGGTGGTGAGGGTTCTAGGAAACTAAGAAGGACAAAGAGATCTCCTGAAAATAAAGAGATGAAGCATTCGGGAATGCTTCAACACCGGTCATGAACTGGGAAGTACAAGGGGACCCGCCAACCTTTCGGATCGCCGACTAAGCCGTCCGATCTCCTCCTAGATTGGAAGAGCAACCTCCGGCTCTTCCAGCTTGTTCCAAGCACGGAAAGGGGTCCTTCTCAATCTTCCGGGAGGACCTCTTCTCGTGGCGCCAAAAGCTAATCGAGTCCTCAAGAATAACCGACTGCTCGAGAACCCCGCTTTGCCCAAGTCTTGGGGTCTTCCATCTTTCTTCTGGAGGATCGACAGTTATCTCGAACAACCTTGATGATATCTTGACTCAATCCATGAGCTCGAACGTGGAGTGCCCGTGAATCGATCATGGTTTGGGAAAAGGTTCGTCTGGTAAGGAGATCGAAGAAAATCAGGAAGTGGCTTCCTCCGATCCCAACTCTCATCCGCCAAGATTATATATCTCAAGTTGAGGAGGGCTAAGTTTTATGAGGACAGGTGGCCGAATCGAATCTTGTTCGCCGAAAGGAATCGGGTTCTCTGAGAAGTCCAGCGCCACAGTGCCAACGGCCGCCAGTCGCCTAACTCATCAAGAGCTTAAAGAGAAAGACGGGAGCTTAAGGAGAAAGATGAAGAGATGGTGACGGAATAGCCGGGCCTATGTGAATGCTCACAAGGACCTCTTGGCCGAACTCCGCTGCTACTCAGGGAGGACTTCTCTGATGGCCGACTGCCCCGAGGGCGACGATGAGGACAGTAAGGAGGAAGCCGAGGGTGAGAGAGAGAGTGAGCAAAATGTAAATCAGGCTGGGGGTGAGAGAGAGAGTGAGCAAAATGTAAATCAGGCTGGGGGTGACCCTCCAGCTGAATAGCTTGTACAAAAAATGAAATGAAATGGGCTCTCTTTTGTTCAATGAATGGATGTGATTGGAAAATCTCTGAATTGCCTAAGTATTTGATTGTATGAGCATAGCGAAACAAGAACTAAATGCAATTATTAATCTAAGTATAGGAGATCGGAAAGCACAATAAGCATGAGATCGGTGGGGAAGAAATGCTGAATGGGACTTGATTAAAATTGAAAATTTAACTTGAACACTTAAGATTGGAATCCTTTATTAAACTGAACCAAAACCTTAACTCTTAAACTTTCGAAAGGGAGATCGGCAATAAAACTGGTAGGAAAAGATCTAGTGCCAGTTCATTTATCAGGAATATACTTGACGGGTCCTGAGTATCATAATGGGTTTGAGAGATCGTGAGGGATAGACTGGTAAAGCTTTGACCGATGCAAGAACTTAACAATTTGATTTAATTCTTTGAGAGATCGAATTGTGACACCTATCAAAGAGGGATCTAAATGTGATTAGTCGTCCAAGGAGACTTAGTGCCGGGGATCGGTTTCAAAGTTTTATTGATTTTGGGGATCGCCAAAATATGGTGTCGACAATGCTCCTCTTTACATAATTTCTATTAAAGGAAAAAATTTCGTAGAAATTATGTAAAGATTCAGACTCATATTTTGGACGATTAGGTGTACCTAAGTTAACGACCTAGAAATTGGCAACGGAAGTTAGAATACTTAGAAAATTAAAAACCAACTTGGATCAAGAAACCAGAGGTTGATAGCAGGAAAATTAAATTGCAGGAAATTAAAATCAACTTAGATCAAGGAACCAGAGGTTGATGACAGGAATGTAAATTGCAAGAAATTAAAATCAACTTAGATCAAGGAACCAGAGGTTGATGGTGGAAAATTAAATTGCAGGAAATTAAAATCAACTTAGATCAAGGAACCAGAGGTTGATGGTGGAATGTAAATTGCAGGAAATTAAAATCAACTTAGATCAAGGAACCAGAGGTTGATGGTGGAAAATTAAATTGCAGGAAATTAAAATCAACTTAGATCAAGGAACCAGAGGTTGATGGTGGAATGTAAATTGCATGAAATTAAAATCAACTTAGATCAAGGAACCAGAGGTTGATGACAGAAAATGTAAATTGCATGAAATTAAAATCAACTTAGATCAAGGAACCAGAGGTTGATAACAGGAAAGTAAATTGCATGAAATTAAAATCAACTTAGATCAAGGAACCATAGGTTGATGACAGAAAATGTAAATTGCATGAAATTAAAATCAACTTACAAAGCAAGTCCAACCCTGACACATGAAGTTCTTTCCCTGACGAAGTGTACTTAACAAGATACCGAAGGCCGATGATTAATGAAGGAGGAGTTGCAAGACTCGACCCATGATCCCATTCCTTCGGATGGCCCTTTTCTGTCCCCGATTTTCTTTCTATTTTACGGAAAGCGCCCTTGTGGGTTTTCACTTTCTTTTCGTCCATTCGACTAGAAGCGCCCTTTTTCTTTTTTTTTTTTTTTATTTTTTTTTTTTTTGAAGGCCATTCCCTGCAAATCTCATAATAAAGTACGTGAGGTTATCCATTTTCGAATTCAAATCTTATGGCAAAAATTTTAACTAATCAATAACGCATTAAACAAAGAGAAAGCATAGTATTTGAAAAGTGAGTAAACAGGAAAACAAAAGCAGAAGGAATAAAGTATAATTTTATTATGGCTTTAGGAAAAATAGGGATATACTTTCAAAGGAAAAGGAAGGGTACAAGGATAGATCTCACATATTCCTTATAGTTGGTTTTGAAGTCTTTTAACTGCCATTATTTCAAGTTCTCTCAAGCTTCATGCCACGGCGCTTCCTCTCCATCCCTGCTTCATATCCTCTTCCTTATTTCTCCATTTTGGTTCTTGGGCGCTCTTTCGGTTTTCACCCCAAGTTTTTTTTTTTTTTTTTTTTGGGACGCTCTTCTGGTTTTCATCCTTCACTCATTTTATGCATAGTACCTCTTGACAAAGGTTTCGGCATTTACAGTGTCTCTGAATTGCCACCGCCCATGTGGGTCAAGATCAAGGCTCCTCCAAAATGCCTTTAACCACATAGGGTCCTCATAGGTTGGTGACCATTTGCCTGGGATCATTTTGGTTCGGCAGACTTTCTTCAAGACTAGGTCCCCGGGTTGGAATTCGTAGGCGTGACACCTTTATCAAATGCCCTAGCCATTCTCCTCCGTATAATTGCCCATGACATGGTGTCGTTAATCTTTTCTCGCCCAAAGAAGTTTAATCGATCCAACCTTGATCGATCCATTCTCGATTCATCAATTCCTCGATTCCTTCGTAATCCTTAAGGAAGGAATTTCGACCTCAATAGGTAATATCGCTTCCATCCCGTAGACTGCTGAGTATGGAGTTGCCCGGTTGAGGTTCTCACTAAGTCCTGATGCGTGAAGAACGAGGGGAGCATATCATGCCAATCCCTATATGTGACCGTCATTTTCCGAATTATCCTCTTGAGGTTTTTGTTTGCGGCTTCCACCGCCCATTCATCCGGGACGGTATGGGGAGGAATTAAGATGTCGGATTCGTATTGATCACACGCTTTTGAACCTTTGGACCATTCAAGTTCTTGGCATTATCGCGACAATTTATCTCGAGGCCATGCCACAGATGATGTTGCTTTTGAAGAATTTAAGAAATGTGTTTTATGTGATGTGAGCATACGACGCTGTTTCACCCATTTGGAGAAATAGTCGATGGCCACTAGGATAAACCTATGTCCATTGGATGCCTTGGGATTGATGGGACCAATCACATCGATGCCCCACATTGCGAAAGGCCAAGGTGAGACGAGGTTGAATAACTTGTGAGGTGGCACATTTATTGATTCGCATAAATCGACACTTATGGCACTTTCTAAATACTGATGCAACCTTTTCCATTGTGGTCCAAAATATCCCCGCCGCATGATTTGCTTAGCCATCACGTGTCCATTGGCGTGAGTTGCACAATTTCCTCATGAGTCTCAAAAAGGATTCTCTTTGCCTCTTTTGCATCTACACATCTCAATAATTTGCCGCTGGAGCTCCTCTTGTATAGGGTTTCTCCACTGGGGAAGTATCCCAACGCTAATCTCCAAATCATCTTCTTTTCATTTTTGCTTGCCTCGAGGGGAATTCTCCGGTTCTGCAAAGAGACCAGATATCATGATACCAAGGCTTTCCATCTGCTCCTCTTCAACCATGAAGCGCAGTCGCTCATCCTTGCTTTAATCCTCAATGCTTGAGTCGTCGCTCTTCTTCGATCCGAGCCATAACAACTAGAGTAGCTAAGGCATCAAATTGATTCTTGTCTCGCTAAGATGGGTGAAAGAGATTTCTTCAAATTCCTTGATTAGCTCCAGAGGGTACTTCTGATATGGGATCAGCTTGGGGTCTTTGGTTTGCCATTCTCCCTTGACTTGATAAATTATCAGAGCCGAGTCTCCGTACACCTCCTGCTTTCTGATTTTCATCTCGATAGCAGCTTGTAGACCCATTACACAAGCTTCATATTCTGCGACATTGTTGGTACAGTTAAATCTCAACTTGACAGCTATCGGGAAGTGCTTTCCGTCCGGAGATACTAGTACAGCTCCGATTCCATTCCCTGATAAATTGATCGCCCATCAAAATACATTTCCCATACATCGGCCGCCCGCCTTTCTTCGCAGCTACCTCATTAATATGTTCATCGTGAACTCAAATCCAGAGCTTCATAATCCTCGATAGGGTTTTCCGCTAGAGGTCGAATCACGCTACCTTTCACCGCTTCCGGTCATGTAGACTATATCATATTGGGAGAGTATAACCGCCACTTGGCTATCCTTCCGCATGAATGGGCTCTCGAATACATATCTGATAGGATCCATCCTGGAGATGAGCCATGTCTTGTGATTCAACATGTAGTGCTTGAGGCGATTTGCTGTCCAGGCTAACGCGCAGCAAGTCTTTTCTAAAAAAGAGTACCTTGATTCACAATCATTGAACTTCTTGCTCAGGTAATAAATGGCCCTCTCTTTCGCCAGATCATCATGTTGTCCCAAAACACATCCCATCGAAGTTCTCACTGGATCGCCATGTACAGATCAAAGGCCATTCGCCATGTGGAACCAATATCGTGGATTTGACAGATATCGCTTGATTTTCTCAAAAGCCTCTTGATAAATCGAATCCCATTGAGTAGAGTTGTTCTTCCGAGTAATCAAAATAGGCTCACTTTGGCAAAGTGAGATTAGAAATAAACCTCAAATGTAGTTCACTTCCTAGAAAATCGCACCTCCCTTTCTTTTTTTGGGGATGGCATTTCTTGAATAGCTCGGACTTTGTCTGGATCTACTTCTATCCCTTTCTCGCTTACTATGAATCCCAACAACTTCCCCGATCTAGCTCCGAATATGCATTTAGCAGGGTTCAACTTCAAGTGGTATTTCCTGAGCCTTTCGAATACCCTCCTCATCACTTGAACGTGGCTCTCTTCTCCCCTGGATTTGATGATCATATCATCCACGTATACCTCCACTTCTTTATGCATCATATCGTGGAATAATGTGACCATTGCGCGCTGGTAAGTAGCCCCGGCATTTTTCAACCCAAGGGCATGACCCGATAGCGTAATACTCCCATTGAGTGATGAAAGCGCTTTATCCTTGTCTTCTTCGTCCATTGTATCCTGATGCCCCATCAATACACGAACACCTTCCCAATCCCGCAGCATTGTCAACTAACACATCAATGTGGGGGAGAGGGAAATCGTCTTTCAAGCTAGCTTTATTAAGGTCCCTGTAGTCAACACACACCCTGACTCTCCCGTCCTTCTTCATTACCGGGACGACGTTAGCCACCCATTGGGGATATTTGACCACTTCCAAGAACCCACACATATCGCTTTTTGACTTCATCCCGAACTTTGAGCAAAGGTGTCGATTCATTCTCCTTAGTTTCTCGCTTTACCTAATCGCTCTCGAATTAAGGGAATTTTGTGTGTTACTATCCGAGGGTCCAAACCCACCATATCATCGTAGCTCGTGAAAATACATCGAGGAATTCTTTAAGCATCGATCATATCTCCCAATTCTTCACACTCCACGACCTTAAGTTCCCTTTTTACTTCTTCCGTGCCCAAGTTTATTGTGTGCGTCTCGTCTCCACAAGGCACGAGGGAGGGCTCATCCTTTTCACCATCTTCTTGTGTAAGGTCTTCCTCAGAATCACTTGAAGTAATGGCAGTTATGGGGATTTCAAAATTAACCAGAGGGATTTCTGAGTCTATTGGATTATTAGGTGTTAATTGATGAATGGTCCTGAATAAGTAAAGAATAGAACGTGTTATAAGGATGGAATTAAAAAGGAAAGAAAGAGAGTATTGGATTTAAAATGTGCTATCTATTCATTAATATTAATGCCATAAGAAAAGGTCCATTTACAGTATTACACTTGTCACCATGGACAAAATGATCAAGTGTTAATAACCAAAGGAACTTTACTCGAGATTGAGTACAAGGATATCCTCTGTTGTCCAGTTGTCCAACTCCTGCCCCTCAGCCATTGGCGATACTAGGGCCTCATACAAGGAGTCCAGTTGGATGACATCGATGGATGGATCATCGGGTGATTCTTCTGTATTTGCCGGATGTTGAATGACCGGTTTAGTGAAGATCTCCGTAATTCTCGGGACTATTTTCATCTTTCCCATCTTCTGGTCAAACCTCTGATCCCGAAGTATTTTCCTCATCCATAATCGCCCATCCACGAGGGCATCCTCCTCATATCCCAAACCACTACGGCCCACCTTCTGAATAGCCGGTATGGGTTCCACGATTCCTTGCAAGGCGGTGCCCAAGCCTTTCCCCTCTTGATACCCGTTCCTCGACATCACTTTGGCCACCATAGCCATAGCCCCCTCCTTCCCAAAGATCTTGCGCTCAAGGGCCCGAAAGAACTCTCCAACGATTCTCTACCGCTCCACATAAGGAAGTGATTGCGCTTGGTGACCAAAGATGGCTTCTTCGCCCTTACAGTTGATGATTTTGCCGCCCTTAATGTATTTGATCTTCCGTGCAAAGTCGAAGGAACAAAGATTCGCAGAATGGATCCATGGCCTTCCCAACAAAGATAGTGTAAGCCACTCAATGTTCATCACCGAACGTGACATTGAAAGTACATGCACCGACTTGATTGGCAAGTCAATGTCTCCCAAAGACCTCTCTCCGGTACCGCCAAAGGCTCTACCACCATAGCACTGACGATATATGATTGGTCGATCGCACCGCTAAGGTAGCGCTAGGCGACATCGAGGGCTAATCCGTTATCGATGAGGACCTTGGCCACTATACAACCCTTACACTTCACGCTACATGTAGAGCTTTATTGTGCCCTAAGCCCGCGGTCTACCTCCTCTTCGTAAAAGGCTACAAAGCCGATGCCCGGATTTGTTCTACTATCTTCTCAAACCGCTCGAGTAATGCTCTGGTTGACAAAGGCTTGATCCAGATTCTTAGTAAGGCGTGTCGGTGGAATTCCGAGCTCAGGATCGTGATAACAGTGAAATCCGGCGTGTTTTTCTCAACCGCCCACCACATCATACTCGCCTGCTTTCATTATTTGGAGCAGCAGTTCTTCATCTTCCTTGTGCTCAATAGGCTCTACTTCCCCTGCTTTCTCAACCTCCTCTTCTGTGTTTCTTGATGACTCTCCCATTTTTACTTTCCCTTTCCTCCTCTCTCTTTCTTCGTTCCCGTAACACCTCCCACTTCGAGTTATAAACTCGACTTCTTGCTCAGGTGGAGAGGGCTTTGTTGTGATAATGGGCTGAGAACTGGTCTGGGGAGTAATGTTGCTGGCAGGTCCAGCATAAGTTATCCTAAAGTGCTCATGAGGAGCGAAACATGGTTTTGGTGGTGCCGGAGGTGAGACAAGACTAGGAGCCGAGGTACTGCTTGACGCTCCCTGAGTGAAAACTTGGAAATTATAATTCCATGGAACAGCGTGAGTATTGGTGACGGGAGCCGAGGCGGAGTTCGATAACCGCATCGGCGTGAGGCTCACGGGGTGAGAAGGTGATTCTGGGTTTGGAGGTAGAAGCATTCTGGCCGTATCCAGTGGTGTTCACTCCCTTTTCCGTCTTCAGCCTTGTCTGGCATCTCAGAACCTTGAGAGACAATAAGTTCCGGACTTCTTGCCTAAACCCCTCACAATCTCGCAGCTCATGGTCAGTTGCCCCTCTATGGTAAGGACACCTGCACTTCTTCAATCCCGCTACTGAGGGCAAAGGTAGCCTTCCTCATCACTACAGCAAAAATCTCCTTAAAGTAAGGAACCAGCTTAGCCACTTCTGGTGTTGATCCTTCTCCCTTAGACTCTATCATATGTACACCACTGCCCGTATTATGGTTAGGCAGTGGGTTTGAGGTAATGTTGGGGAGGGAACCATTTCGATCTTCAACCACCCATTTCGGATTAAAGCGTGCACTCTCCTCCGAGTGCCCCGCATTATCGCTGAATGCCCTTGCGCCCTCCATGGTACTCACAACGGCAAAGGGCATCATACCATCCGGGTATGGTGGTGGATTGGGTCTAAGGGACTGGTACACTTGGTTTATACCGACAAGGTATCAGATATTTCACCGAGTGGGAGGGGAAGAGGTGGATCGTGGTTTCTTGGGGCCTTGGATTATTTTGTGGTGGTCTTGGTTGAGCAGAGGAGGAAGCGGTCTTGGTTGGTAATTTGGTGGGGGATATTGTGGGCGCGTGTGGATAATTTGGGAAGGGAGGTGGATATTTGCATGGTTTGGCCAGAGAGGAAGGATACGGCAGTAGTTGTTTTGGGGAATGGGGAATAATTGTTTTGACGGGTGACAGAATGTACCTCACCCTCCTTTTCTTGCCAAAGTGGCGCCTTCTTTGCAGAGTTCTCCGACTTCGCATGTCCCATTCTTAAGTTGGCCTCAATTCTCTCACCCGCCTGGATGATGTCAGAGAAGCTGTTGGAAGTGTTTCCAATCATCAAGTTGAAGTAGGGAGCCTTCAAAGTCTCGATGAACAAAGAGCATAGCTCATTGTCGGGCCACGGGGATATACTTCCGCCGCTTTTCCTCCATCTCTGGGCATACCGCTTAAAACCTTCCCTGCCTTTCTGCGCATGTTCGAGGTCTCTCCTTGTGGGTGCCGTGATCACAATTGAATTTGTATTGCTTTAAGAAGGTATCACTAAATCCTTCCAGGAGTGCAGCTTGCTCCTCGCCCAATTGTATGCACCATCTTAGAGCCGCCCGAGAGGCTCTCGTGAAAGAAGTGAATGAGAAGTCTGCCATCTTCTCGTTAGCGCATATTTTGGCAATATAGGTTACTGTGTGGATGCGGGATCCGAGTTCCTGTACTTGTCAAAATCCTAACCTTGAATTTGGGTGGCACCACCACATCCGGCACCGCCTTAGTGATGCCACATCCACAGAGCCATACATATTCAGCCCTTCAATTGCTCTCAATCTTTCCTCTAGAGCGCAGCTTTCTCATTTTCTTTTGACTTATTTTCTCCCCATCAAGGTGGAATACTCCCCGCTTGGGAGATGAGGGGTGAAGTGAATGGGAGGGATCACATTTGAAGGGTATGGGTCGGTGTTTTGAACGGTTGGGTAATGAGAGTAAGGCAGGTCATTATTTGTAGTAACCGGATTGACAGTGATTGTTGGGTCCGGGATGGGAGACTGAAAGGTAAAAGAAGTTGAAGCTTGGTGAGGATCATTTGTTGGAGGTGGTGGAGGAGGTAATGGCAGGCTAGACTCTGCTTGGCTTATTCTGGGACATTTCTCTCATTAGTCTCATAAGTTCTGAGACCTGGTCTTTCAATTCGGAGACTTGCCCCTGTAGGTTCTGTACTTGTTCCCAATCTTCCATTATCTTCTTTGTCCGAGATCTTGTTAAGTATACTCGCTTGGGCTGAACCGTGTGCTTGGTCAGACTTGCTTTGTTTGAAGCAATATTGATTTCCTGTGAGGGGTAAAAAAAAGAAAATTTTAAATGAACTTTGAATTTTGCAAAGAAACTAAAAGTCCTGGTCTGGACGAAGGATACAGTGGCATTTGAGAGCCAGGTTGAAATCTGTAAAAGGACAATCGCGTCAACTTTATCATGGCATCGTCCGATAGTCTGACTGTGAATGACGGGATTGAATGCGCATTTATGATACCTGTCCATATAGCGCATTCAATTTTTCACATAACCCTAGCGAGGGAGTTCCTACGGGAGTCATATTATTCATTCACAAATTTACTAAACAATGATCCAAAAATCATTTCATTAACTGAATAATTTGTACACCATATTCTTTACATCGGCCTAGGCTCTGGGAGGTTCTTTATAATGAGATGACATTTTCTGAGATACTCATATAACCTTTCTTCTTGCTTGGCAGGATCGAATGCTTTCTGTGGCATACTTGATTCGTGTAATAGTTCTTGTTTTCCTGTATATTGTTCTCTCCACTGGTCAACATTCTCTTTCAAATTTTGATAGAGAGCACTTTGTTTTTCTTTCTCTTTCCTTTCTTTAGCACACTCTTTCAAGATATCGTTGATGAGTAGTGCTTGTTCTTTTAATTCAAGCTTCTTCTTTTGTTTTCTTGCTTATACTCTTCAATGAGTATTTCTTGGTATTTCATCTTTCCTAAGCTTACTATTCTCGCACTTTTATTTCTTTGGCCTCACTGAAGAGAGTCTTTTCCTTTTCCCATCGCACTCTTGCTTTTCGAACTCCATCCTTTCGGCTCTTGCCTCTTCCTTGAGTCTTCTCACCCTTCTCTTAAGTTTCGTTGGTCCTCCAATTGTTTCATCTGCTCTTGCATGTGAGTTCTCGGCATTTGCCTTTGTAGTGAGTCAACCAGCGACACGCCTTCCTCTAATAGGGCGCTTGGCGAGGGTTGCTGCCCTTGAATTCTACAAGAGAGTGTTCTCGGTCCCCGCGCTTCTCCATTTAAGATAATCGCCCGAGGCACTTGGGCCTTTGGGTGATTTCTCCATCAGAGTGATGTTTTCCCAAGACTTGCGAGCCATTTTCAACCCTTCTTCTTCCTTGAGCTCATGGTAGAAGCGACCTTGGTGGTATTCTTTGATGTTGATCACGGACTGTGTTGAGCCAAACTGCCTCATTACCAATGCCGAGTGTAACTTGTATATCCTTATTCGATTAGGATACCGACCGACACTCGCATCGATCAACGGGTTGGCTCGACGCCCACGCTTCTCCAACAAGAATCATGGCTATTGAAACTCAAAATCCGCTCCTACCATCGCTGCTTCATTTTTCGCATCGACATTAACCGGTCATTCTCTCGATGGGAGGCTGGTCAAGGTACCAAGTCAACCCCTTCGCTCTCCACGGACACATGTGACCGATAATCCAGAGGTATAACAGCTTGAGAACAACACTTAAGGGACCCTTTGCCCCGTTGTCCGCAGAGGTAAGGGTTAATAAAGTCTCCGCAAGGATCACCGGTATTGGATTGATCTGCCGCTTTCTACTGCCTAGAACACTTCCACTGCAAGTTATGATTCCCAATGGTCCCGGGAACAAAATCGACCATAGATTCCTAAGGCGAGTGCTACCAAGCTTGATCCCACTGCTTTCCTGAGGCATTGATCTAACCATTTCGAGATATGTCCAATACCAACCATGCGTGTTTCCTTTGGCGGTTTCTTTTGACTTCACTTCTTCCGGGAGTACCCAACATATGTGCCGCCAAGCTTCTGTGTCCGCCTATGTTCGAGGTGTAGGTAGATCCTGCTCAGAATGAGTAAGGAATCTTAGCAATGTCCGATATTCTTCCATAGTAGGAACCGATCAATGTCATTGAAAGAGAATACCCTGCACTTAGAATTCCAAACCGACAACATGGCTTTTAATGTCGGGATTTGGACCTTGACTTGCATTAAGGTTGCAATCCTTCCGCATTTCTTCAAATCGCACTTGACTGATCGAAGCGACCTCCATCCATTAGATGCACTCGAGGTTGTTCATTCCGACTCTATTTTATCCGCATCTAGTGAAGGTATTGAGCTAGTGTGTGCCTCTAAACATCATTTTGTGAGGGTACCGACCTATGAGCCGATTTGGACCAAAGTTTAGCATGTCGAGCCTCTTCACGATCGACTGAGGATGCCATGATAAAAATGATGCCTATCCTTTTACTGCACTCTTGGTTTGGTAATGCTCATGGGAAAATTTGTTAGTAAGATAAATTGGGGTAATTTTGAATCATATCATGACAGGTGACACGCATACATTTATCAAAGTAGGAAAATGTGTAGGTGTTCTAGTAGGATTCAAGATTACCCTAAAAAAATGAACAAAAGGAAATTAAAGCGAATAGGGTAAGAGTAAGTATGCCCTTTGTCCCGCAATAGGGAGACTCCTAATACCGGTGAGCGCTACCTATCCTGGATAGTTCTATCTCATAAGGTAGTTTACTACTTTTCAACTATTGTGATAGTTTAGCTCAGATCTAATTTTCTAAAGCCATGTGTTCCCAAATTGCCCCTCATCAGAACAAGAGAGCCCCATTCTACCCCCATGATATTATCGGAAAATTCCACTGTATCAAGGTGAATAGAACGAGTTTCAATTTGAGCAGAAGCCTTCACGGATACTAACGGGGTAAAACCCACGGGTACCGCTACATGACCCCCTCCTACTTTCCTAAAAGGGTAAGAAAGCCCGAGTTAGGACCATAGTGTGTGAGGACATCGTGTGAGTGTTCAGTGTGTGAAGGGACACCTTTACCTCTTCCCAATTCAGGGGGATTTTATTTTTCCATTTTTCCCTTTTTCCCCTTTTTGAAATGAAGAGCACTGTGGGAAATAGAACAGGCAAAACAAAATAGTTAGCAGCAATAATAATTAATGTATAAAACATCGCCGAATGAGCCCATCTAACTATAATTTGATCTAACAAAATTAAATCTACTTTTGGACCACTAGACCGGGGTTCAAATTACGCCCCTGGAGTCGCTAAGTCGCCGCAAGGATTTTGCGGTCGCATGGACGATCACTCACCGAAGTGGGAAAAGTGAGGAGTCGCCACCTTAGTTTTGAGGGAAACTAAAGAAAACCATTTGGGAAAATAAATTACAAATAAAACCACTTCAAGACAGAGATTCTAGGTTCGGGGTCCGTAAACGGGTGGGGAAGGTGTTAGGCACCCCACCTCGTCCCTTAATAAGGGTAAGTAGATTTAATTTTGCGTTCTTTATAAATTAGTTAAGAAGGCTCGGATAGAAATGTTAATCCTTTTTTTCCAAAAGGAAATTTTGATCTTTCACTAAATTCGGATCACTCAGATACACAAGTAAATGAGACCACCTTAGTGAATTGACGTTACGAATTTTTTAGTTCTGAGATTATTTTATGACGGTTAAGATTTGGTGTGAGAATCTGATAAGAACTCTCCTCCGATCTCTTTTAAATTATTTATTGTGTTTTGGAGGAGATCTGATAAGAACCTCCTCCGATCTCCTCTAGACGCTTATTAAAACTTTTAAGTTGAGACCTGATAAGAACTCTCCTCCGATCTCTTTAACGCTTATTGTACTTGAGGGGAGATCGGATAAGAACTCTCCTCCGATCTCCTCTAGACATTTATCAAAATTTTTGAGTTGAGATCGGATAAGAACTCTCCTCCGATCTCCTCTAGACGTTTATTAAAACTTTTAAGTTGAGACCGGATAAGAACTCTCCTCCGATCTCTTTTAGATTAACAGGAGCCTGAAAGGGACTTTTCCGATCTCACGGATTTTAATTTCGGCTATATGACATAAGAGCCTAAAGCTAAGGATTCTGGCATTCAAAGATGCTGGGGATAAAGCTACTCGATACCTTTTGGCTAGATGGGGAAAACTAGACTTGATTTACCGACCTTCCATGTATTCATTTTACCAATATCTATTAATGACCGATATATTCTGTTTTGTTTATTTTGGTTTTATTCCACTTTATGACCTCTTTGTCGAATCGCTATTCACGTCAGCCTAATAGTTTGGCTATCTTCCTGACGCGTTATTTAGGTTCTCTCTTTAAAAGAGGCCCCTAAGTTGCAGTTACCTACGTCTTGCCTGACCATTTACACGCTACTAGGAACCAGAAAAACTTGCATGACGAAGATTAATAAAATGACGGACTAATCACTAAAGAGATAACTCGAGAGTAACATTCTTTTGGGTCCTTTTGCACAAAATGAACTTGGAGAAAACCACATACGTAAGAAGAAACAGAGAAAGTGCGAAAAATAAATGTAAACACTTAGTAAAACAGCAATATGAGCTCTTACATGGGAGTAGCCAAATCCATCAAAAGCTACTGGGTGGCAAATAGAGATAAGACAGTTGGACTGATTAGCCCGAGAGCCGATGTTCGCTGGGAAGTGAAGGGAGCTCACTAAAATATAATCGATTAAGATAAAAGCCGAGTAGAATGAAGTTTAGCTTAGACAAAGTGGGAATGAAAACAGAGATGATAAAGGGTCAAAGTGAGGGTGTGACCAGATAATGAACAAACTGGAAATGTAGAGTTCCAGTATTCAGAATCCTTTTCAAGAAACACTTCAGAAAACTAGTTTCAAAAGTTTTTCCAATCAACACTTCAAAGTAGCGGAATAACAAACTAAATGAAGTTTTCAGAGTTCTTCCGCTATAATAACAGCCTCTCCTTTTTGTCCGTCCGTCCCCTGAACAGTTTTTTTCATGCAGGTATTTATAGGAATCGGGCGCTCCCCGTGAAGGGTCAGGATTTATTTTGAGGGAGATGGAGGGTCAAGATTTCGAAGGACATGATCGGATGTCCAGGAATTAAAGAGAATCAAAATGAATGGCTGAGATCCCTCTTCAGAACGTTTGTCCTTTTCTTCTTTCAATCTGACGGTCCCAGATCTTCTTGTCCGGAACGATCTAAGGGCTAAGAGTGAAAGACGCTGGTATTGTCATCTTCTCTCTTGATCCAAGGGTTCCGGGTTTGTCCTTACAAGTGAGATCAACGGTGGGGATTAGGATGTACAGGATCACATGACATACCTCGCACTCACAAGATTAAGTGGCAATTCTTATGCGTGCGGTGGAGATCTCTCCTGCAACGCTTTAACTACCTCTACCCGATTCGACAACTGTTATTTGGGATTTGTCTTATTCCTTTTATCTTCCGATCCTCCTCTTCGATCTCTTTCACATGTTCTTTCCAATCTTTCATGCCGGTCTCCCATCTTCCGATCTATTATCCCGATCTTTCCCTTCTTTAGGTCCTGTCGTCAAAGCATTAATTGCCCTCGATTCCGTAAGCTGCTCGCTTTCGCCAAAGAATAAATGCTCATTTTCCCTATATATACCCCTATCGATGTAAACATTTCCTTCATCCGATTTTCCTCTCTTCCTTCTTACTTTTCCTCGCTCTAGCCGCCCGTGGAAGTTCCGCCATGATGGTGGTTTTTTATCCTTTCCGATGAGCTTCTTTAACCATCGGCTTGAAAATTTACGATCCTTGATCGATAACCCTAATCGACGATGGTGAGAGAACCGATTTGACCGACCAGTATGGACTCGTTGTACCGATCTCGAGTCGCCAATCGAGTTCATTCGGCTTCTCATCACATTGAGTGTTCCGACAATGCTTTTCCTCCACATTAGGTGTTCCGACAAATACTGCTCGCTCGGTGACACCCTTTGGATCACCACAATGTGACATTCCGATCCCTAGAGATCGCCCAAATGATGTATTTTGTTTTCAATGCAATCCGATCTCTAGAGATCACGTAAATGATGTAATCCAATTTTAGTGTAATCCGATCCCTAGAGATCGCCCAAATGATGTAATCCGATCTTTTGAAAATAAAGACTTTATTTTGCCTGCTATCATCTTATTATTTTTGCATTGATTATTTTCCGATCTCTAATGTGATTATCCGATCTGGTTCTTTACCCAATGACACTTAATCGATCCTTTATTCAAAATATTTAACCTATTATGCCGATCTCCAATTAACCGATCTCTAACATTCTGATATTTGAGAGAAGTGTCGAATCACCGCCGAGTCCCACCAATCGATGCGCTGTTTAGAACCTCGCGAGCATTAAATGCTCTGACTAGTATAAATGGGGGTGGAGGGTTAGCCGCTTGTTCTCTCATTCCATTTTCAATCCTCTACTCACAACTTCAAGTTCTCTCGCTTTCTCAAGTTCTTCCGACGCCATCGACTCTGTAAGGGCTTTGATCTTCTTTTTTAGTTTAAGTTCTTTATTCCTTTTGAAAATGAGCGGTGCCGAAGGTCAGAGAGCGGCGAGCCCTCCTTCCATTCAGTTCTCATGGTCGTCCGATGAAGAAGAGGTAGTCGGGCCAAGCACGCAACCTGAACCCCCTAGGGTCTCCGTTCCAGCTCGGGGGCGGATCATACCATCAAGGCGTGCACCTGTTTCAGGGAGGGAGACTCTCCCTATAGATGAGCTACCGTCGGTTCTTCGAGTATCCGATCTGCAATCGTTTAGCCAAGAATACAACATTCGACCTGATTTGTACGAGCTTATCAAGTGCCACGGCGATCTTCGTGTCGATCACTCCTTTGAAGAGAACGACATGGTTATGGTGTACGAGGAACAGTTAAAGGCCGGTCTTCGGTTCCCTCTAGATGACTTCTATAAGGAGGTCCTAAAACTTCACCGAGCGTGCATTGCTCAAATTCACCCTAACTCGTGGCGGATCTTGGTAGCCTTCCGAGGTCTATGCCGAGCTAAGGGAATCAGACCTACGGCTAAGGTGTTCGCCGAATCGCATGCACTAACTCACAAAGGATGATTTAACATCTGGTTCTTTCAGCGTAAGCCTCATTGCGCTCTTTTCCGACCGCCTCATCCCTTAAGAATTGGAAGAACCGTTTCTTCATTCTGAGGAGCAAAGATCCGAGCTGCTTTGAGGACTTCCCCCGTAGCTGGTGGTACCAGGGGCCTTTGCTTCCGAAGCATATTACCCTGAACCAGGAGGAAAGCTTAGTAGTGATGGATCTAAAGAGTTTGGCCGCCACTCAAAAGTATTCTTGTTTGGATGCGGTGACTGCCGAGTTGCACCATTGGACTATTCCATCGCCACCGCCAAGACCGCGAACTTCCGCTCGACTTCTGCATTGGTATTTTCTATATCTCACTCTCAGACCTTAGCGATCTCACCGACCTTTTCTTTGTGCAGTATGGCGAGTGGTGAGGGTTCTAGGAAACTAAGAAGGACAAAGAGATCTCCTAAAATAAAGAGATGAAGCGCTCGGAAATGCTTCAACACCGGTCATGAACTGGGAAGTACAAGGGGACCCGCCAACCTTCGGATCGCGACCATCAAGCCGCCCGATCTCTCTCCTAGATTGGAAGAGCAACCTCCGCTCTTCCAGCTTGTTCCAAGCATGGAAAGGGGTCCTTCTCAATCTTCTCGGGAGGACCTCTTGTCGTGGCGCCAAAAGCTAATCGAGTCCTCAAGAATAATCGACTGCTCGAGAACCCCGCTTTTGCCCAAGTCTTGGGGTCTTCCATCTTTCTTCGGGAGGATCGACAAAGCTATCTCGAACAACCTTGATGATATCTTGACTCAATCCATGAGCTCGAACGTGGAGTGCCCGTGAATCGCATCATGGTTTGGGAAAAGGTTCGGCCCGGTAAGGAGATCGAAGAAAAATCGTGAAGTGGCTTCCTCCGATCCCAACTCTCATCCGCCAAGATTATATATCTCAAATTGAGGGGCGCGGTTTTATGAGGACAGGTGGCCGAATCGAATCTTGTTCTCGCCGAAAGGAATCGGATTCTCTGAGAAGTCCAGCGCTACATGTGCCAACGGCCGCCAGTCGCCTAACTCATCAAGAGCTTAAAGAGAAAGACGGGAGCTTAAGGAGAAAGATGAAGAGATGGTGACGGAATAGCCGGGCCTATGTGAATGCTCACAAGGACCTCTTGGCCGAACCTGCTGCTACTCAGGAGGACTTCTCGATGGCCGACTGCCCCGAGGGCGACGATGAGGACAGTGAGGAGGAAGCCGAGGGTGAGAGAGAGAGTGAGCAAAATGTAAATCAGGCTGGGGGTGAGAGAGAGAGTGAGAAAAATGTAAATCAGGCTGGGGGTGACCCTCCAGCTGAATAGCTTGTACAAAAAATGAAATGAAATGGGCTTTCTTTTGTTCAATGAATGAATGTGATTGGAAAATCTCTGAATTGCCTAAGTATTTGATTGTATGAGCATAGTGAAACAAGAACTAAATGCAATTATTAATCTAAGTATAGGAGATCGGAAAGCACAATAAGCATGAGATCGGTGGGGAAGAAATGCTGAATGGGACTTGATTAAAATTGAAAATTTAACTTGAACACTTAAGATTGGAATCCTTTATTAAACTGAACCAAAACCTTAACTCTTAAACTTTCGAAAGGGAGATCGGCAATAAAACTGGTAGGAAAAGATCTAGTGCCGCTCATTTATCAGAATATACTTGACGGTCCCGAAGTTTCGACAATGGGTTTGAGAGATCGTGAGTGATAGACTGCAAAGCTTTGACCGATGCGAGAACTTAACAATTTGATTTAATTCTTTGCGGGGAGAGATCGGAATTGTGACAGCCTATCAAAGAGGGATCGGAAATGTGATTAGCTGTCCGAAGGAGACTTAGTACCGGGGATCGGTTTCAAAGTTTTATTGATTTTGGGGATCGGCCAAAATATGGTGTCGACACCAAACAAAGAAAGCATACACATTTTATACACATTTATTTTCTTGCTATTTTCTTTTATTATATTATTGCACCACTAAGCATTATTGCTTAGCGCGTTGCTTTTGCCACGCGTAGGTACTGGAGATCCCGATCGCGAGCCCAGAGACTACGATCGGGTGAGTCCATCCGCAGCTTCGCTTAGTGTCCGTGTCACCTCACACCGCAGCGGCATTGGTAGGACACTAGATGTCATTTTGTCATTTTGTAATTAACTTTCTCATATGTATTTGGGATTTATGTAATGTATTTTGAGGTTCATGTAAATAATAAAGATTTATGGTCATGTATGGTATTAATTTGAGTATTTAATGGTTGTTTATATATGAGAACCCTGAGAAAGGGATGTTTTGAGAAATGAAAAGGTTGTTGAGACCTGAAATTGACAAATTATTGAGATATTGATATTGAGTTTTGTTGACGATATTGGAGTTGAGTATGAATGAAATTGTATATTAGAAGTGTTTTTAACAGGTTCCGAAGAACTGTTTTCTCCATTTTTAGCCGGTACTCCGCCGGATTTTCCTTAAAATCTTCGGAACCTCAAATGAATAACACTTTTGATAAATGGTTAAAATAAATCATATTTCATAAATTAACTTCAAAAGCATGACACAAATTAAGTAGGGTATATTAGAGAGTGCCAGTACACCGTGTGGCATTACTTACTCGGGTATACTGTACATGGGTAAGGGGTGTCACAAGAAGAAAGAAGAGGTTCTGATTTTTTTTTTCATTTTCAGCTCATTTAGTCTCTTTTATATAAAATTATGCCATGTGTCAAGACAAGATTGGTTGAGAGATTTTTAATGACATCATTATGATGTCATAAGTCCATTTTCCTTCATTTACTCTTCATTTCTTGTCTATTTAATTGCAATTAAATTTTAACAACATTTATTCATATTTTATGTTATATAAATTATTTACTTAACGGGACAAGTTGGCCAAAAATCATTTCTAAAGACGAATTGAGCAAAATGCCCTCCGTTTGGCTTAACGGGCCAAAATTGTCTGTACCGATTGAAAAATTTTTTAAAGTATTTTCTTGGCATTCTAATGTGATAAGAACCTCAATGACCCTTCTCTGGAGTCTCAAAAATTATTTTATAATTTTTTCTCTGGATCTAGGGCTCCTAGTTGCGAGAACCGCAGCTTCTCACTAGGTTACCCATCGTTAGGGTACTAGCTCATTTAACTTGGCTGTATTTTATTTCTAAAATTTTTCTTATTAATATTTGAGTTAATTTTGGTTCCTCACTTTAGTTTAAATATTTTTCCCGGCGTTCTAGCTGTCCGGACCTACATTGGTCACCAGAACAGTAGACTGTATGGACTAGCTAAAGTGAGGATGTTACAACGTATCTATGCTAAGAAGATCCCGCTCAGATCCTTCACATGTCATCTCCATGGGAGAAATTGAAGTACAACCGGATTTGACATATGAAGAAGAATCCATACGGATCCTGGCTCGGGAAGTGAAAGAGTTGAGAAATAAGCAGATTCCACTAGTGAAAGTGCTTTAGAGGTACCACAGCACCGAGGAGGCAACTTGGGAAAGTGAAGAGAAGATGAGACAATAGTTCTCTCAATTGTTTGCATCAGATAAATTTCAAAGACGAAATTTAAATTAGAGGGGAAGAGTTGTAACACCCTCCCTGTAGCAACTTCGTACATTCTATTGTTCTGGTGACCATTGTCAGTCCGGACAATTAGAACGTTCGGAAAAATATTTAAACTAAAGTGAGGAACCATAATTAACTCAAATATTAATAAGAAAAATTTAGAAAAAATTTTAGAAATAAAATACAACCAAGTTAAATGGGCCGGTACCCAAGCGATGGGTAACCTAGTAGAAAGTTGCGGTTCTCGCAACTAGGAGCCCTAGACCTAGGGGAAAATTCATAAAATAATTTTTGGGACTCCAGAGAAGGGTCATTGAGGTTTCTATAGAATTAGAATGCTAAGAAAATACTTAGAAAATTTTTTCAATTAGTACAGACAATTTTGGTCTGTTAAGCCAAACGGAGGGCATTTTGGTCATTTTGCCTTCAGAGGTGATTTTTGGCCGACTTGTCCAGTTAAGTAAATAATTATTATAACATAATATGTGAATAAATATTGCTAAAAATTAAATTGAAATTTAGTAGACAAGAAAAGGTAAGAAAATTAAAGGAATTAGAATTATGACATCATTATGATGTCATTAAAAATCCTCCCACCCAATTAAACTTTGACACATGGCATTAACTTATTTAAAATGACTTAATGGGAAGAAAAAAAGAAAGAAAAATCAATTGCTTCTTCAACCTTTGGGCAGCCAAAAAATGTGGAGAGAGAGAGAGAGAGAGGAAGGAAAACTCCATTAAAGCTTAACCAAGCTTGAGTTCACCATCCAAATTATCCCAAAACCCTAGCTTCCCTTCAGTAATATTTATCCTTACACCTAGAGCAAGTCTTGGGCAGGAAAAAGGAAGAGAAAAAGAGGAGTTTTCAAGCTTTGGGTGTCACACCTTACCCCTCCGTAAGGCATAACATGATCCCGTAGAATACTTAATGAACTACCGAACTTCACCTACCGATAACTCATTAAGTACCCTACAAGGGATTTTAAAACAATTTTCTTACATTTTGGAAGTGGTGAGCATTTTAGTGAGAATTAAAAACCATTTATTCAAAGCTTAAGGACTAGTAAAAATTTTTATCCATTTAAATTTTGCCACAAATTTTATAAAAATTTTGACAGAGTTCCCTCTGTATTTTGAGAAACCAGTTCTTTAAAGACCTGTAAAAAGCACTTCCAAAATATTTCACAACTCCTAATCTCCAATAAAACTCAAATCAACCCAATTCAAATCACTTCAAGGCAATTTCCACAATTTAATAAAATTTGGTCATCACAAAATTTTTAATACTTCATTAACAAGGCATAAAGCAGAAAATTTATATTTACAAATATTAAATTTATGTATAAACCCAAAATAATATTATTACACTTTATTTACAACTGCTCAATTTACATTGATACTTATGACATTACAGTATTTACATCAAAATAACCATAAGGGTATAAAACAATACCCGTACAAAAGGGATCAAGAAGTTGTTGTCAATCTCACCACTTTCACGCTTTCTCCTTGCTCTTATCTCGCAATAAGAAATTAAACTATCGCTGAGTATAAACATACTCAGTGGTGCACAATAAAAATTTAAAATGCGATACATAAATCATTTATTGATAAAACATAATTTGAATACTTCACAATCACATTTCACAATTATCAAAGCTCATAACAACTCATTTTGTCAAAAAATATATTAAACACAGTTTAGTCAAACAATTTCATAAACACAGTGTTGCCAAAATCATACACAGCTTAAGCCATGACACAAAATTTCCAATCAATGCCGTGTTGTACACCACGACAAAGCAATCTACAACCCCATTAATCGAAATCAATGAGGGAGGTGGCTAGCTAGCTAATGAGTACTCATCCGATCTACAACCTCAACTGGCAAGTCAGAGGGGGAGGAAAATAAACGATCTCAACCCCATAAATGGAGGAGGAAATGTGGTATACCATGCTAAGTTTGAATCCAAAATCAATTTAAAACAATTATTTTCAATAATTTATGAGAGATCCCAAACAATTTTCAAAGTCATTTTTGTATTCACAAAGTGGCAACACAATTCATAAATAACACAGCGATTTCATAAAGTATAGCAACTCAATTTTTCAATTGGAAAACAATTACATAAATTTATTGTGCACAAACTTGACTGGAGTCCCCTCTAGGCCTTGACTCAGTCTCTTCGAGCTTCCAAGTCTTTTTCAGCTGAAACACACAATTTCATAGTGTTTCAGTACTATAACTTAACATAAGTCCAAAAATAAATTTAACTTCACTTTAACTAGCTCTATTGCGTTAAATTCGACGTTCTCAAAGTTTTTGTGTTTCGGGTTACTATTCACTACACTATTTAAGTCAAATTGTTGACTTTTTAAGGATTAATAGGTATGGGAACTCCAACTTCACCCACATACCACATTTTGGTCACCAAACTTGTTGGTTTTGGTCATTTTTTCAAAGCGTAGGTCATTTTGGCAAAATTGCCAATTTTCGATTTTGGTGCTCCGAAGTTGCACTGTTCCATTGGTCGATCTACTGTTGGAATTTGACAAAACTTCCTTCATAGAAAATGTTCCTTATTGTCGTAAGTGTATTCTCATTTTTGGATCACCTCAATTGAAGTTTTGTAGCTCAAGTTATGGCCAAAATAAGTTTACTGTTTACGTGCACTATTCATACTGGTATCTTGGGTTCTGGCAGACTTCGATCCAACTTTGGTCAGTAATTTGATCAAGTTAAGTTCATAATTTGGTCTAACTTTCTCATATGAAATGTTCTACTATGTCTTAGGTTTCCATCGGTTTAAGAATCGCCTAAATCCGAGTTTCCTAGAGAGAGTTATAGCCATCCAAACATTACTGCTCAAATGAAAATCTGCAGAGTTGCAGGTTTGGTAACTTAACTTTGCTCAATAATTTGAATGGGTTAATAGCATAATTTGGGGTGATGTTCTTCATGAAAGTTTTATATCTATATCTCCTCTAACCCCTGGCCAAATTTCAGGTCAATTTGACCTGTCTAACTCGAGTTATGACCAATTGAACAGTTACTGTTCATTTGGTCAGTTTGGTGCAGTGGCAGCCTGCTCTCATTTCACTTTGGTCAATTGTTTCACCCAGTTTTGGTCAGTTTTTGGGCATGGTTCCTTAATGAAAATTGTGCTCTTTTATGTCTATTTTCATCCCCAATTGGTGGCATATCAATTGGACTTGTAAAATTTGAGTTTTGGTCCTTCAGTGGTTTGGTCATGCTGCCAGCAGCATGACCATTTACCTCCGAATTTAACTTAGTTTCCTATCATTCCCACACAAGTTATTTGGTCATAATTGACCATTATTTCACTTCACAATAGGTCCAACATGCCATTTATGCATTTCTCCAAATTTTGGTTCACAAACCCTAACATTCAAACCCTAACTCACTAACTCTTGCATTTAACCATTTCAATGCCTTTAACTATCATCACTTAACTCACTAAGGTTCATATTCCTATCCAAGTCAATCAAGCCATGCAAATCACACTCTCCACAATGCTGGCAGAAATTTAGTTTGGTCCTTCTCCCATGTTTTTATTTCATTTCATAAATTCTAAGCTCATGTCAACATTTGCATATGCATTTAAAGAAGTAAAATAACAAGTTAACACACTAACCTTTCTTAAATCTTCAAAACCCTAACTTTTGCTCTTCTTTCTTCTTGTAATCTCCTTCTTAAGTAGTAATAACAAGCTTTAGTAGAATTTTTAGGGGAGTTATGAGAATTGAGTGGAAAAATTAAAGCTTGTATGCAAGCTTTAATGGTGGCTTTTCATGGAGGAAAATGAGAGAGGATGGGGCAGCACAAGGAAGAAGAAAATGAGACTTTTCTAATTTTTTTTTTATTTCCTTTTATTTGTTTTGCTTTGGAAGACCATAAAAATCAAATTTAATAAATATTTAATTAATTCTTTTATGACATCATTCATGATGTCATCACCTTTGACTTTTCTAACTTCTTTCTCTTTTTATTTTTTTATTTTTTTATTTTTTTATTTTTTTATTTTTTTCTATTAGTTCTTTAATTTAATTCTCGATTTCGAAATTTTCTTTTCTCTGATTTTATTGACGCTTAGGTCGAGTTAGCTCGGGTCAATTGACCAAATCGCCTCACGGCTCATCCTACTTGCAAATAATCCAATATTTCTTCCGACTTCGACCTATTTATTTGATCGACTTAACGCTTCTTTTCGTAATTTTCTTTTCCATCGTGTTTATAAGGGTCCTAAGGACCGCAGGCCACTTTTTACGGTCAAATTTGAGTTTAAAATGACTTCGTAGTCGCTCTCGAGGAGGTCACCCATCACCGTGACTCTCACTGCTTAACTTCTTATGTTCTGTTTTTCTTGTTTATACTTAACTAATTGAACATTACTAATTATTTGTATTTATATCTTCTCTAGTTGTCTTAAGTATGGTTCTAATCCCCTTAATTGTCTGAACCAACATCAGTCACCGGAACAATGAAATATACCAGGCTATACAAATAGGGGTGTTACAATTCTCCCCCCCTTAAATAAATTTCGTTTCGAAATTTTACCTGGTATCAATCTTTGAACAAATTGTGGGTGTTGTCTCCTCATGTCCTCCTCTCGCTCCCAAGTAGCTTCTGGCCCAATGATAGTTCCACAAAGACTTTTACCAACGGTACCGCTTATTCTCGTAGTCGCTTCACCTCATGCCGTAATCTTTATGGGTTCTTCTTCATATGTGAGGTCCGGATTCACTTATATTTCTTCATCGGTAGTACATGAGATGGGTCCGATCGGTACCTCCTCAACATAGACACATGGAAGACATTATGTATCTTCTCCAACTCGAGGTAGTGCCAACCGATATGCCAAAGGACCCACTCTTTCCGTAACCTCATATGGCCCGATAAAACGAGGACTTAGTTTCCCCTTTCTGCCGAATCTCATAATCCTCTTCCAAGGAGAAACCTTGAGGAAAACTTTCTCACCCACTGCATACTCAATATCCCTTTTTTTCAAATCAACATAAGACTTTTGACGGTCTGATGTAGTTTTAAGTCGGTCTCGACACTCGATTTTCTCTTCACCTGTTGAACAATTTCGAGTCCAATCATTTTTCTTTCACCCACGCCATCCCAACACAACGGGTTCTACATTTCCGCCATACAAAGCTTCATATTGAGGCATCCCAATGCTTGATTGGTAGCTGTTGTTGTAAGCATACTCTATCAAAGGCAAGTGTATATCCCAACTACGCTCAATCTCATTCACACAAGCCCGTAGCATGTCCTCCAAGTTCTGAATTACCCTCTCGCACTCAGCCATCCGTCTGCGGGTGGAATGCAAGATCAAGTTCAATCTAGTTCCTAGGGCTCTCTCAAGACTACCCTAGAATCTAGAAGTGAACCTAGGATCTCTGTCGATACAATGGATACCGCACTCCATGCGCCTCACAATCTCATCAATGTACAACCCGCCAACTGTCTAAACCGTAGTCCATCCGATCGGCAAAAATAAGGCATTTAGTCGGCTCACAACAATGACCCATACTGCATCATGACTCTTCTGTGTCCGCGGAAGTCCCATTACAAAATCCATTGTTATTCTTTCCCATTTCCATTCTGGCACTGGTAGTGGATGTAACAACCCAGTGGGTACTTAATGCTCTGCCTTTACTTGCTGACAAGTTAGGCATTTGGATACAAACTCTGCCACATCTCTCTTCATACCCATCCACTAGTAATGCTCCTTTAGCCCTCTATACATTTTTGTACCATCAGGGTGCATAGCAAAAGGAGACTCATGTGCTTCCTTCAAAATGATCTGCCTCAAAACAACATCATTAGGAACACATATTCTACCCTGGTGTAGCAGTAAACCATCATCTCTGATTGAGAACTCTGGTTTCTTGCCCTGCTGAACTTCTTCCAACAACTTCTGATACTTTTCATCATTCTGAGCAGCCATTCTGATCTGATCAATCAACACTGGCTGTACATGCCATGCAACTACTGCCTGCCCATCATCATTAATCTCTAAACTGGTATGTAATGATCTCAACTCATGTATCAAAGACAAAGGAGTAACTTGTAGACTTGCCATAGTCTTGCGACTTAGGGCGTCAGCCACAACATTAGCTTTGCCTGGCTGATAGTCTATCAGATAATCATAGTCTTTTATCAACTCTAACCATCTCCTCTGTCTCAAATTCAACTCTTTCTGGGTGCCCAAATACTTCAAACTCTTATGATCTGTGTAGATATAACATTTCTCCCCATACAAATAATGTCTCCAGATCTTAAGAGCAAACACAATGGTCGCAAGCTCCAAATCATGTGTCGATAATTCCTCTCATGCGGTTTTAGCCGGGCGTGATGCATAGGCAATGCCATTTCGATCTTGCATCAACACACAACCTAACCTGTGAGAAGCATCGCCAGAATCAGATATTCTTTACCCGGTGTGGGTAAAGTCGATCGAGCCTCACAAACATCTTTTCAATTCATCAAAACTTTGCTGGCATTTGTCCGTCCACTGAAATTTCACATCCTTTCTAAGCAGCTTGGTCAATGGAGATGCCAACATGGAGAATCCCTTCACAAATCTACGGTAATATCTAGCTAAACCCAGAAAACTACGAATTTTTATGACATTTCTGGGTGGCCTCCAATTAAGGACAGCTTTAATCTTACTTGGATCTACCTTAATGCCCTCTTCTGATACTACATGCCCCAAGAAAGATATTTCCTTCAGCCAAAATTCACACTTCGACAATTTGGCATATAGCTGTTTCTCTCTCAAAGTCTACAGTACAATCCGCAGATGTCTATCATGCTCTTCTGCATCCCTCGAGTAGACCAATATATCATCTATGAATACCACAACAAACTGGTCGAGGTATGGTCTGAAGATAGTGTTCATCATTTCCATAAAAGCAGCCGGAGCATAAGTTAACCCAAATGGCATAACCAAAAACTCATAATGGCCATAGCGGGTTCTGAATGCAGTTTTAGAAATACTCTGCTCTTGTACTTTCAGCTGATAATAACCTGATCTCAGGTCAATTTTGGAGAACACAGCTGCACCCCTCAACTGATCAAATAAGTCATCAATACGGGGCAATGGATATCTATTCTTTACTGTCACCTTATTCAACTGTCGATAATCAATACACAAACGAAGAGTGCCATCTTTCTTCTTTACAAACAACACTGGCGCTCCCTAAGGTGACACACTAGGGCGGATAAAGCCCTTGTCAAGCAGTTCTTGCAACTGCACTTTCAACTCTTTCAATTCTGCAGGTGCCATTCTGTATGGTGTTTTGGAGATTGGGTCCACACCAGGCATAACATCAATTTCAAACTGCACTTCTCTTTCTGGAGGTAATCCTGGCAATTCATCAGGAAACACATCCGGAAAGTCACATACAGTAGGGATGTCCCTTAGTGCTGGACTCCCCACTTGGGTGTCTATCACATGTGCCAAATACATCTCACACCTTTTCCTAATCATTTTTCTGGCCAGTGTAGCTGAAATGATGTTTGAAGGCAATAACTGTCTCTCCCCATGTATTACTATATCACCATACTGAGGGAGACCAAAAGTGACTGTCTTCAGTCTACAGTCAATCATGGCGTGATGCCTGGCTAACCAATCCATACCCAAGATAATGTTATAATCTCTGAAGGGCATTTCAATTAAATCAAACAGAAAAGTATGTCCTTGGATCACCAAAGGACAATCTCTATATAGCTTATTTACTCGGACCTCCTGGCCTAATGGACTAGTTACTAGCACATCATAGTCCATTGGTACACACTGAATAGCAGTAGGACACATCACACTAGCACTAACATACGAATGTGTGGAGCCAGGATCAAATAACACATACACATCTTGGTCAAGGATGGAGAAAATACCAGCTACAATATCTGATGTTTCAGCCTTTTCCCTCTGACGCATAGTATACACTCTGACTGGTGCGCCACTAGGTACTGGCTGGTTAACAGTGCTCTGACTTCCAGGGGTGTTACCAGGACCCCTACCTCTGCCTCTACCTCTAGCAGCTGACTGTGACCCTCTGGGTGCAGAGATTTGAGTTGATTCTTCAGGTGTGGCAAAAGATCCAGACCGGCACGGACTAGTGCAATCCTTAGCGAAATGTCCGCTTCCTCCACAATTAAAGCATGCACCAGTAGCCTTGAAACAAACCCCACCATGAGTTCTACCACACGTTTCACACTGCTGGACCGATAGAGATCCTCGAGAAGCTTGTTGGCCTACCGACTGCATCGAGGTGGTCTTTGGCCGTAAAATCGCCTCGCCTCACGGAGCTAGATCCCCCAAACTGTTTCCTCTTGCCAGAACCACTTTCAGATGTTTGTCCAATAGTCTTTTCAGCCTTCTCTTTCTCTTGTGAACCCTTCTTCACTGCCCCTTCGAATTCTATCCTTTCTAATTCCAAGGCTTGTGAGATCAATTCAGCAAAATTCTGATGTCTGAAACCCACAACTTGCATCCTCGCATCGCCTTAGCCCGAACTCAAACCTCTTGCATCTGCTCTGGGTGGAGACTAAGCTTCCAAAGATAGTGGCTTAGCCTTGAGAAATCTCTCTCATATTCTCGCTACGGTTCCCTTATTTCAAACTAAAAATTCTTGCAACTTCATATCCACATATGCATCGGAACCCATTTCGCTCGAATTCCCTCATGAAGTCTGTCCATGTCAGCACAGGTGGCTCAACCAGGCTGTGGGGGATGGTCTTCCACCATTCAAACACATCCCCTTGCAACAAGAAAACATAATACTCAAACTTCAATTCTTCTGTACACTGTAGCTTCCTGAAAACTCGTTCCATTCTTTCCAACCACTGTTCTGCCTCCAGTGGATCCACAGTGCCTTTAAACTCGGTGGCCCCAAATTTCATCAATTTTTCATACTGCCGAGCTGAGGGCTGTGGTTGTGCTACAGGTACTGGCATCTGAGCTTGGGGTAGCACATTACCCGCCATTTGCTGAAAGAAGGTAGCCATTTGCTGCATAAATTATGCAAGAAATCGCGGCCGAGCAGAGCCGGAGTGGTCGACCCACTCACGCTCAAGTGTCAGGGCTTCCCTTGAACCTCAGCCTCAATAGATTGTTCTTCGGAATGATCTCCTCCTTCCATTCCATTTTTCAATATTTTCTACTTCCTGAGATCAAACACAAGGAGGTTGACCTCTGTTAGTGCATATTCATGATGTAAATATGTCATATGTATCAATTAAAGACACTTGAGCAGTTGTACTTATCAAAGAAATACTCACATACATAGTCAAAATTTATTGCAAAACCATGCTCTGATACCACTAAAACATGTCACACCTTACCCCTCCGTAAGGCATAACATGATCCCGTAGAATACTTAATGAACTACCGAACTTCACCTACCGATAACTCATTAAGTACCCAACAAGGGATTTTAAAACAATTTTCTTACATTTTGGAAGTGGTGAGCATTTTAGTGAGAATTAAAAACCATTTATTCAAAGCTTAAGGACTAGTAAAAATTTTTGTCCATTTAAATTTTGCCGCAAATTTTATAAAAATTTTGACAGAGTTCCCTCTGTATTTTGAGAAACCAGTTCTTTAAAGACCTGTAAAAAGCACTTCTAAAATATTTCACAACTCCCAATCTCCAATAAAACTCAAATCAACCCAATTCAAATCACTTCAAGGCAATTTCCACAATTTAATAAAATTTGGTCATCACAAAATTTTTAATACTTCATTAACAAGGCATAAAGTAGAAAATTTATATTTACAAATATTAAATTTACAGAAGCAAACCTAAAATAATATTATTACAATTTATTTGCAACTGCTCAATTTACATTGATAATTATGACATTACAGTATTTACATCAAAATAACCATAAGGGTATAAAACAATACCCGTACAAAAGGGATCAAAAAGTTATTGTCAATCCTACATCTCACTCTGCTGCTTTCTCCTTGTTCTTATCTCATGATAAGAAATTAAACTATTGTTGAGTATAAACATACTCAATGGTGCACAATAAAAATTTAAAACGCGATACATAAATCATTTATTGATGAAACATAATTTGAATACTTCACAATCACATTTCACAATTATCAAAGCTCATAACAACTCATTTTGTCAAATAATATATAAACACAGTTTAGTCAAACAATTTCATAAACACAGTGTTGCCAAAATCATACACAGCTTAAGCCATGACACAAAATTTCCAATCAATGCCGTGTTGTACACCACGACAAAGCAATCTACAACCCCATTAATCGAAATCAATGAGGGAGGTGGCTAGCTAGCTAATGAGTACTCATCCGATCTACAACCTCAACTGGCAAGCCAGAGAGGGAGGAAAATAAACGATCTCAACCCCATAAATGGAGGAGGAAATGTGGCATACCATGCTAAGTGTGAATCCAAAATCAATTTAAAACAATTATTTTCAATAATTTATGAGAGATCCCAAACAATTTTCAAAGTCATTTTTGTATTCACAAAGTGGCAACACAATTCATAAATAACAAAGCGATTTCATAAAGTATAGCAACTCAATTTTTCAATTGGAAAACAATTACATAAATTTATTGTGCACAAACCTGACTGGAGTCGCCTCTAGGCTTTGACTTAGTCTCTCCGAGCTTCCAAGTCTTTTTCAGCTGAAACACACAATTTCATAGTGTTTCAATACCATAACTTAACATAAGTCCAAAAATAAATTTAACTTCACTTTAACTAGCTCTATTGCGTTAAATTTGACGTTCTCAAAGTTTTTGTGTTTCGGGTTACTATTCACTACACTATTCAAGTCAAATTGTTGACTTTTTAAGGATTAATAGGTATGGGAACTCCAACTTCACCCACATACCACATTTTGGTCACCAAACTTGTTGGTTTTGGTCATTTTTTCAAAGCGTAGGTCATTTTGGCAAATTGCCAATTTTCGGTTTTGGTGCTTCGAAGTTGCACTGTTTCATTGGTCGATCTACTGTTGGAATTTGACAAAACTTCCTTCATAGAAAATGTTCCTTATTGTCTTAAGTGTATTCTCATTTTTGGGTCACCTCAATCAGAGTTTTGTAGCTCAAGTTATGGCCAAAATAAGTTTACTGTTCACGTGCACTGTTCATACTAGTATCTTGGGTTCTGGCAGATTTTGATCCAACTTTGGTCAGTAATTTGATTAAGTTAAGTTCATAATTTGGTCTAACTTTCTTCATATAAAATGTTCTAATATGTCTTAGGTTTCCATCGGTTCAAGAATTGCCTAAATCCGAGTTTCCTAGAGAGAGTTATAGCCATCCAAACATTACTGCTCAAATGAAAATCTGCAGAGTTGCAGGTTTGGTAACTTAACTTTGCTCAATAGTTTGAATGGGTTAATGGAATAATTTGGGGTGATGTTCTTCATGAAAGTTTTATATCTATATCTCCTCTAACCCCTGGCCAAATTTCAGGTCAATTTGACCTGTCTAACTCGAGTTATACTGTTCATTTGGTCAGTTTGGTGCAGTGGCAGCCTGCTCTCATTTCACTTTGGTCAATTGTTTCACCCAGTTTTGGTCAGTTTTTGGGTATGGTTCCTTAATGAAAATTGTGCTCTTTTATGTCTATTTTCATCCCCAATTGGTGGCATATCAATTGGACTTGTAAAATTTGAGTTTTGGTCCTTCAGTATTTGGTCATGCCGCCAAAGAAGATGACCATTTACCTCCGAATTTAACTTAGTTTCCTATCATTCCCACACAAGTTATTTGGTCATAATTGACCATTATTTCACTTCACAATAGGTCCAACATGCCATTTATGCATTTCTCCAAATTTTGGTTCACAAACCCTAACATTCAAACCCTAACTCACTAACTCTTGCATTTAACCATTTCAGTGCCTTTAACTATCATCACTTAACTCACTAAGGTTCATATTCCTATCCAAGTCAATCAAGCCATGCAAATCACACTCTCCACAATGCTGGCAGAAATTCAATTTGGTCCTTCTCCCATGTTTTTATTTCATTTCATAAATTCTAAGCTCATGTCAACATTTGCATATGCATTTAAAGAAGTAAAATAACAAGTTAACACACTAACCTTTCTTAAATCTTCAAAACCCTAACTTTTGCTCTTCTTTCTTCTTGTAATCTCCTTCTTAAGTAGTAATAACAAGCTTTAGTAGAATTTTTAGGGGAGTAATGAGAATTGAGTGGAAAAATTAAAGCTTGTATGCAAGCTTTAATGGTGGCTTTTCATGGAGGAAAATGAGAGAGGATGGGCGGCACAAGGAAGAAGAAAATGAGACTTTTCTATTTTTTTTTTATTTCCTTTTATTTATTTTGCTTTGGAAGATCATAAAAATCAAATTTATTAAATATTTAATTAATTCTTTTATGACATCATTCATGATGTCATCACCTTTGACTTTTCTAACTTCTTTCTCTTTTTTTTATTTTTTTATTTTTTTATTTTTTTCTATTAGTTCTTTAATTTAATTCTCGATTCCGAAATTTTCTTTTCTCCGATTTTATTGGACAGTTAGGTCAGGAGTCAGCTCTCGGGGTCAATTGACCAAATCGCCCCTCGCCGGTTCATCCCGGTTTGCAAATAATCCAATATTTCTTCCAGCTCTCTGACCTAATTATTTGACTGACTTAACAGTTCTTTTTCATGATTTTCTCTTTTCCACTGTGTTTATAAGGGTCCTAAGGACCGCAACGTCACTTTTTACGGTTTGAAATTTGAGTTTAAAATAACTTCGCAGTCGTTCCCGAGGAGGTCACCCATCGCTGTGACTCTCGGCTCGTTTAACTTCTTATGTTCTGTTTTTCTTATTTATACTTAACTAATTGAACATTACTAATTATTTGTGTTTATGGCTTCTCTAGTTGTCTTAAGTATGGTTATAATCCCCTTAATTGTCCGGACCCACATCGGTCACCGGAACAGTAAAATATACCAGGCTATACAAATATGGGTGTTACATTGGAAATTAGCTAAATCAAGGTTAGTGTCCAAACTTTTGCTATTTTGATTAAATTCATGTTTAATGGCATGAAGTGAGTAGGAAATGTAAGAAAACAAGATAAAAATTTGTGTGTGTGCACTCTAAAAATTTTAGCAGCTAGGGTTAGCTAGGGTTTGATGATTTTTCTTGGTAGAAAAATGGTTATGAGCAGCCCTTGGTATTAAATGAGTGATTGAACCTAGTTGTGTAAGTGAAATGCAAAGTTTAGGCATGTATGAACATGGAAAATGTGGACACTTAACAACATTAGGGTTTGCTCATGTAATGGTTTATTAACCTTGTAATGTTCAATTAGTGACCATGTGAATGTGTGTGAGAAGGAATTGAAGTGAGTAAGGATGTTGGATTTGAGTTTAGGTGAGCTGCCTTGGCTGACTTGTAGGACTGACCATGAGTCCAGCAGGTTTGGGCAGCCATAAATGGAGTTGTATAGGTTCAATTGGGCATGAAACTAGACGTATAATGGCACAAATTTGGTGAAGAAACCCTGCCCAGAAAACCAAACCAAGTTAGCCTAAAAATTGCCCTAATCTGGGTGACTTGCATTCTGCCTGGGCAAAATGACCAAATAAACAGTGTTTATTCATTTACTCATAACTTAGCGTAGAAAGGTCCAATTGACTTGAAATTTTACCAGCCAAAAGCTGAGACATAGACCTACAACTTTCATGAAGAACACAAATCCCAATTTTGAACATAATCTAGTCAAATTGCCAACCAAACTAAGGTTACCAAATCTGGCAGAACTAGTTTTGCCCAGAATTTTGGATTCTGTCCAATCCGGCCAGTTATGGTGTTTAGGCCATAACTTGAGTTACAAAACTCCAAATGGAGTGATTCAAAAAAAAGAAATGTAACTAGACAAAATAAGGAACAACTTTCATGAAGACAAATTTGCCAAATTTCCACTGTATAAATGACCAATGGAACAGTAAACATAAGGCTTGAAATCTAAAAATTGTGAATAATTAATACTAAGCTTAGAAATGGTATTAGCAACCAATACCAACAACTTTAGAATGCAAAATATGGTATGTTGAGAGTATTAGAACCAATGTACCTATTGTCTATGCAAAAGTCAATATTTTAGTTGATTAATGAAATGAATAGTAACACCTAAACTTAAATTTCAAGAATTGTAAAGTTTAAAAGTGTAACATGCCCTAGTACACCTAGCAAGATTGGTTTGGATAGGTTGGCATGCCAATAGGGTTCAGTTAGCAGTACTACACATGGCATTATGCCATTCTATGATTTCATGGCTTTTAGCCATTCTGACATTTGTTGAGACTTGGCCTTGTGCCTAATGTTAGTACAACTTATTAACTATTCTGTTGCACACCGGGAGGCACATATGTGACCGATGTTGTGACGGCCCGAGGTACTTAATACCCAGTGCCAGTTTACCCGTTTATCCAGCCCAGTCATCCAGTATAGGTTACTTGGGCAACCAAAAGTGAAAGTTGATAAATTTAATGAAATAATGAATATAACAAGTACCAAATAAATAAGACTACCAATAATTATCAAAAACTTATCTGCATAAGATATCAATACACTCACTGCATATTTATTTTTTTTATTAGTTCTTTTTATTTTATTATTAGCACCACTAAGCATTATTGCTTAGCGCGTCATTTTTTGTCAAGCGTAGGTTTTGGAGAGACAGACAGAGAGCTCAGCAGACCACAGACTGGGTGAGGTCACAGATCTGCCTAGCATCAGAGTCACATCTCATCTACAGTGCATCAGTGGTAGGACCTTTAGGTCCCTTTTGGAATTATGTTATTGGATTTTGTAATAGGTAGTAGTTTGTGATTTGTAAATTATGAACTCATGTAAATTAGTAAATTTATGTAATCATATGTTGATGTACATATTTGAAGAATTTTGTTAATTAATATAATTTGAGAATATCTTCATGAAATTTTAGTTGATTTTGAATTTGAATGAAATTGTGGATTAATGTTGAGAACTTGGAATGATAGCTAATGTTGAGACCATGTTGATGGTTATTGGAGTTTGAGAATGATTAGAAATTATTATTGGAAGTGTTTTTCATAGGTTTCGAAGAACTGTTTTTTCCGGTACTCTGCCAGATTTTCTATAAAATTTTCGGAACCTCAAATAAATTATAATTTCAATAAATGACTTAAATGAATTATATTTCATAAATTATACTTCATAACTATGAAAAAAATAAATTAGGAAGAATAAAAAAATGATTGAATTAAAATAGGGTGTTCCGGTACACTGCGTGGCATATCTTGCTCGGCTACACTGTAGACGGGTAAGAGGTGTCACAGATATAATCAATATATAAATATACTTAAAAAATATAGTTATTTATACTTTAAATTTTAATTTTTTTAAAAAAATCAAGTTAACTTTTATAATAGAAATAAAATTAGAACATTAGATAATAATTATATGCTCTCAATATAAAATAATATATTGTTATTTTAAATTATGATATAATTAAAATAAAAATTGAATTCACAAAATATAATTATTTATTATTTGAACTATTTTATATATTAAATTAATAAATAAACCAAAATTGCATAGTTTAATTATTGGTGTGATAATTTAATTGTTGGTGTGATTTGAAATATGAACCATATCTTCCTCATTCTTTCTGCTTCTTTCTAAATTTTGAACTTTTAAAAGATTATATTTTATTTAGCACAAATATATATAACCATTGGCATTACTTTCGTTCTATATGAAGTCTCTCTTCCTCTCCCTTCCTATCTCTTTAACTAGTTTTTTTTGAAGTAAACTTTAAACCTTTAAAAGACTAATATTGAATTTTGACACTAAGCTACCCATCTAATATTACTCTCTCTTCCTCTTCCAATCTCTACCTCTCTAAGCACTGTCTCTTTATACATCCTTTAAATCTCTTTCTCTCTCTCTCTCTCTACACACACACACACACACACGCCCATTTAAACTTAGATATGCGCTTTCATGATTATTTTTGCACTTAATATTGTCCACTTATGGCATCAAAAATAAATTGTTCATATATTAAATTTGAATCATAATATTATTGAGTTTAGTTAAAAGCAATAAAATTAGATAAAGTATGTGTGTGTCTATACATATATAATAAAATTAAAAATTTTGTTCATTATAGTTGATATATAATTATTAAAGGTTCTAATTAGCATTTGAGTGAAAGTTATAAATAATTACTAAAAGAAAATAAAAAATACAAAAAAGAGCGGAATTAAAAAGAAAAAAGAAATATAAAATATAAAAAAAAAATTAAAAAAAATACAAAAATAAGAGGAATTAAAAAAAATGCAAAAGAAAAAAAAAAGAGGCTAATCATGAAATTGGGAATCAAACCCACACCAAGTTAACAAATACTTAGCACACTTCTACCATTGGACCATAGTTGCATAATGGTTCAATATTTAGCATAGTTATTTATGTACAAATCTATTCATGGATGAGATTTATATTATCCTTGCTCCACATTTGAAATTTGGTGAGTGGGGAGGGGTTGACTTCTCTATAAAAGGGAAATCCCCTCCTTACTTTTCATATAGATTAAAATAAAATAGCTAGTTTTAGTGAGCTTTTAATTAAATTAAAATCTTATTTAAGTCTTTGTAATGACTTATTCAGTATTATAATTTTTTTAAAATTTATAATTTAAACAAATTGAGCTCGAGCTTAGCTTATAAACAAGTTGAGCTCGAGCATGGCTCGTTTATAATTTAAATGAGCTAATGACAAGCTGACCTCGAGTTTATTATATTTTAAATGAGCCAAACTTGAATTGTAATATTAAAGCTCGAACTAAGCTCAAGCCTGAAAAAATTATAAACAAGCTAAGCTTGACACAACTCAAAGCTTCGCTCAGCTCAGCTTGACTCATTTATAACCTTAACAATTTAGAATTATTGTTAGTAATTACGATGTTAGTGGAGGTAGTTTCTTTGATTTTGAAATCTAATGAGCTTAATAGGATTAAGGTTATATGTAAATAGGGGTGTCCATTGTTGATATTTGGTAGTTTAGAAAAACATAATTAGAATTTCATTATTAATATATACAATTATGTTTAAAAATGTAATAGGACTAATAAGAATAGGTAATGTAACAAAATTTATAACTAAACTTTATAAGAATAGGATACTATCATAACCTAAGGTTAAGTTGCCTAATATTAAGTTGTGGGAGATTCAAAATCTAGTAAAGGAAGATTTGTTATGCTATATAGGAAAAACAGTTGTAGGAGGGCTAAGTTGAAGGTATTAACTAGGGCAATGGGTGACTATAAGCTTGAATATGCTAGGCTTTAAGATTATTTGTGTAACACCCTAGGCAAATCCCACATCGACAAAACACAGGAGAGATGCTGGGTTCATAAGTTGACAGTTCATAACCCCTATTGACGCGTTTTAAAACCGTGAGGGCTTCAGCCCAGAGCGGACAATATCACTAGTGGGCCGAGCCATTACATTTCAGCGTCCTCGCTGAGGTTTGTCCCACCATCGTTCAAGGTTGCACGCGAACCTGGCTCTGATACCATAAATGTAATGGCCCGGCCCACTAGTGATATTGTCCGCTCTGGGTTGAAGCCCTCACGGTTTTAAAACGCGTCAATAGGGGTTACGAACTGTCAACTTATGAACCCAGCATCTCTCCCGTGTTTTGTCGATGTGGGATTTGCCTAGGGTGTTACAATTTGGAAGAAATTAAGAGATCAAATTTAAAAGCAAACTATTTTGTCAATGTTGACAATAAAAGTGAGCCTGGAAATAAACTATTTAAAAGGTTTTATATGTGTTTTAATGCATTGAAACAAAGGCTTCTAAGTGGGTGCATAAAGATAATTGGGTTGGGTGGGTGATTTTTGAAAGGTGTATGTATAAAAGGCAATATTTAGTGGTTGTTTCAAAGGATAAGTTAAAGGAGAATGCACATATCTCAATGAAGTGTAAGAATGAGTGAAATGGACAGTCATGGTTTGTTGTTATATAGGAGATTATGGCCATATGATGGACTTAGATAAAGAAACTAGTAGATATTGAGATATCAAAGGCATACTTATGCAATTTGTTATCTATTCCATAAGAACTTATTCTCTGAAGATTGCATGTTCAAATACAACATCAAGTAGTATTATATGAGGTCATATGGTGTTTCTATATAGCTAGTTAGAGGAATGAGGCTATGAGATAATAATAGAAGCCTAATTGAGCCACCTATGATTTCAGAACAACTGGGAAGACCTAAAAAGAATAGAATAAGAGATAAAGTGAGCTTAAGAAGGTAAGAACAATTTTAATGGCTCAAGATGACATGATCTTTGTATAGGCAAGAAAGCCATAACAAAAAAGGTTGTCCATTAAGAGAAAATAATACTTAAGTATGCATTTTTAAGTTGTTAAATCAATTAACTTTAACGCTATAGAATTACAGAGTTTCTAATGTGTTTTATGTGTGTTTTGTTTTACATGTTTTTTTTTTTTTAATATGTAAGGGACAGATGTGGAAGCAACTATAAAAATGAGTCACAAGTATCAACTATCCCCCCATAGCAGAGAACACATCCTACAACTACTAACATTACCTCTAGTAGGAATTTGTAAGATAATGCTAATGATGTGTCTAGAAATGTGAGGACTAATGTAAGGGATTAAGGAGCTAAGGGCTTATTGGTGTTGCTACAAATACATCTTATTCTAGGATTAGAGGCGCATTAGAAGCTGAAACTAATATTGGTGTTACTCTAGTAGTTCAAATAAGGGAAGAGGAAAGGGAAAAAAAATTACCTTATGAAAGAGGAGGTCATGTATGGTAAGGTATGACAATTATTGAAAATATCAAAAGTAGTGTTGGGATTGTTGCATCTGATGTCCTTTCATGCCATATATTTGATGATATCTGCACAGGAAAAGGATTAGGAACATTAATTAGGAGATAGACTTCTAGGGTTGGTGCAACTAGTGTGTCTTAGAGTAATGAGGCTTTAGGTAGAGGAAGAGGAACAAACAAACAAAAGCACATAAAAAATAGAAGCCTTTACAGCTATTACAAATGATACTTAATAGGTTAAAAGGAGATTCACTGGATATGGATCTTACATAAATATGAAAATTGAGGTTACGACAGAAAGTGTAAAGGCTTGTTCACTTTTGGAAATTTATAATTGTTTTCTGACATAGTTTTCTAAGAAACTGGAAAACAATGTTTCATGTTCATATGTGCCATTTTTTCAAAGGGAGAACTAAAAAACTTTTCCAATTTTCCAAACTTTAACTAACATTTGGAAAATTACTTTCCATTGTTTTCCTTTATAACAAAAGTCCTATCTTCCAACTAAAAAACAATGACTATTCTAAAATAAAATTAAACTATAATTCATAATTAAAATTGAATAATTATTTACAATTATAAAGCATTAATCATAATATTATAAAATAAATGAATAACACATATTAAAAGATTTTAGAAGTAAAATAAATTTCTAAATATATTTTATATTGATTTTTTTTAAATTATGAAAGATATGGATTTTTTTTTTTAATTTTGTGAATTACAAAGTTATGCTCTATTATCGATAGGTGTATGTTTTTTTCATAGAAAATAAATGACACTGTCACAAGAATCTTTACTAGTATGGATTTGCAAAATTGGAAAACACCGGGTGGTTTAGTTGACCACCACTCTAATGCCTAATTTAGTATTCAGGTTCTAGAGAACAATAATAGGTAAAGAGAATAGTGATTAGAACCTGTGTATCTGTCAATTCTCATATATATATATATATATATATATATATATAGGCATCAATTAGACTCCCATTGGGATTAGGAGTGTTGAGTCATGATAGGAGTTGATCTTTGAATATCTTGGACCATCATAGTGATAGAGTTCTTATTGGTGCAGGAGTCATTCTCTTATTGGGATTCTAACTTGTTATGAGAGTATCTCAGAATCCTATCTTGGGAGAGGGAGGTCTCCCTTGTCCAAATGTCCCTTAAGCCTATTGGGTGAGAATGATTCATGGGCAAGCATCCTTATCCCTGTTAAATGGGCGAATGCCCCACATGTGTGATTCATGGGTTAATGTCCCATGGGTATGATTCATGGGGGAACACCCTTACTGACTAGATGGGTGAATGCCTAATGGGGGAGCGGCATTCGGGCATGTAGCATCATTAGTCCCCCCCCCTATCTGTCCAAATTTTTAGGTTCGGGTGTTTTGTTTTTAAAATGAGCAGTCATGATGGTGCCACCTTACAGTAGTTTGAATAGTGGATGGGATAATTCTAGTTTAAGGAGCCTAATGATTCTTGTCCTTTTGTTTTACAGAGCATTTTCTTGGTATTCGAGGTCATTAAATGACCACCTATATAAACTTCGAGGCGGCCTTATACTTTCATTTTTTGCTTTCCTTTGGTTTTGCATTTGAGAGCTTTCGGTTGATTTTGTCATCGTCTAGGATTTTATTGGAATTGTGCTTTCATTTATTCATCAGAGTTTTTTAAGGTAACCTTTTCTTTTTGTGTCACGACTTCTCCTTGGGATTCCTAAGAAACACCCAGCACTGCCTATGCACGTACTTCCTTAAGCGATGGTCATGACCTTGAACCTAGAGTCACATCAATTGTGTCTGAGCAAGAGGCTAATGTGGCTGAAATTATTCATGTGCGATCGGGCAAGCAAAAGGTTGGTTCCCTAGGGATGGTTGGGTAAGGGGCTGGGCACTCGATGGGGGTGAGCGGGCCGGGTAGGGCAGCCCATGCTAGGGCCACAGATGATAGTGGCCCAATTGCTTTAATAAAATCAAAGTTGAAGATAAATGCTATCCAACCTTTATTAGAGAGATACGGTGTTCCAGATGAGTACCAATTCCTCCAAGCACGAAAAGAATTTCAGGCACATGACCCTGTGGTTCATCCCAACTTTTTTTATAGTTTATGAAGAAACTTTTAAGGCTGGCCTTCGCCTTCCTTTGGATCACTTTTATGCTAAATTCAACATCAGTACCGCCCAATTGACACCCAATGGCTAGCGGGTACTTGTGGCCTTCGGGGGACTATGCCATCAGCATAATATGGAATGTGGGGCGAGGATTTTTGCCAGCTTTTTCAAATTATTGGGATTGCCACAGTCATGACTTCAACTATTTTCAAGCTAAGAAAGATTGTTATCTTTTCAAAGGTCTTCCAGCATCTCTGAAAAGATGGAAAAATAATTTTTTCTTATTGGGGCAGAGTGTGGGGGTTAGTCATGCCCGAGAGATTTGCTTATCCAAACATGAGTAGATTATTGTCACAGAGCTTAAGAGTTTGGCTGAACTTGGGAGTGTCTAGGCTACCCATGCCTGGGAGATTGAGCAACTTAAGACTCAGATGAGGGACCAGAAGAAAGCAGCTGTCACACCCTACCCCTCAGTAAGATGTAACATGATCCTGTAGTACATCTAATGAATTATCATACTTCACCTACCGGTAACCCATTAAATATACTACAAGGGATTTTAAAACAATTTTTTACTTTTCGAAGGTGGCGAGCACTTTTGGTAGGAATTAAAAACTTTTACTTGAAGTTTAAAGACTAATTAAAATTTTTGTATATTTTTATTTTTACGCAAATTTTGAAAAATTTTCGGCAGAGTGCCGTCTATATTTGAGAAAAACAGTTCTTCAAACACCTTTAAAAACACTTCCAATAATTCATTTCATCAAAATCAACCACTTCCACAACACAAATCAATATCATTTCTCCCAAATCCATAATTCAAAATAATTCTCAATTCAATTGTCTTAAAAATTAACATTAAATGACTTCATTCATATTCCACTAAAGAAAAATTAATTTACATTCATTACAAAACTCAAAAATAAGTTTGAACATTACAATAATTTGCATTTCATTACATACCAAAATAATATTACAAGAGTTTTTATACAACTGCTCAAATAATTTACACAAATATATTTACATGCATAATCAAAATCTAATATACAAGGGTATACCTATAATATACCCGAGGCTAGTCACAAGCAGTCTTTAAGGTGCAGCTACAGGAATCTCACTCAACTACTCTATCTCTACTCTCACCTGCGACAGCATACAAAGCTATCGCTGAGTGGTGAAGTCAGTGGTGCACAACTATAATTTAAAATATAATACAATATACATTGACAATAATTATACCAAAAATTTTGAAATCTCGAAACTTAACCAATTTTCAAATGTCAAAATTTTCATTGCCAATAATAATAGTTACTTGTTAAAATAACCTTGATCAAAATTTCAATTTGTCAAATCACAATTGAACAATAAAAATAATTCTTACAATTATGGAAATAAATAATTATTTTAGTAAAATCATTTGTGCACAATCTCATTTAAAATCACAATTTCTTATCAATCAAAACCCATTCTTTATCTTACTAACTATGCAAGACTAATCCAAAAGGGCTATTTTCGGGTTGATTCTAACTCCCTATGGTCGGGTAGGTCGAATCGGGATTTTAACTCCCTATGTTTGGGGAGTTCAAATCATCATGCACAGCACACAACACAATAATGAAACTTCCGATGGGTCAATAATAAAAACTTAGATCTAACCTCTAACAAGAGGAGAATCTAAGCCTGTGCACATATCATGGTATTCAAAACAAAAAAAGCTAACTCCATTGTCTCATCAACAAATGATATAGAGATGGGTAATAACCTAGTCAAGCATCTATAGTGAGATATAAAACCATATCATACATTTCTTTGTCCTTTTTGTGAGCATAAATCACATCACAATATTAATTCAAGATTAATTCCAATATTCCATAATCTTTTTATGCTCATCACAATTCAAAACAAAATTTTGTATTTTATTCATGCAAATTGCCCGTCACAATTCAAAACATAATTTATCCAATCTAAAATAATATTTAATAATTGTTGAAATAATAATTCATAAAACTAAACTCATGCTTGCTATACCAATTTCAATAATCATTGAAATAAATCCCATAATTGATAAACATAGTGCATAAGGAAAAATAAAATCATTTAATTACGTAAAATATTCAAAACAAATTCAATTAAAAACTAGTTGTACACAAACCTCTTTTGTCAACTCAATTTACTCAAACTTTCATTTCTCCTTCGAAGATGCATTTCCAACTAAAACACATAAATTTAAAGTGCTTCAGTATTCATTTCTAATATTCAAATTCCAACAATTTCTTTGCAGACTTATCCTATCTATTACGGTTTATAAATTTTGGGTCTTTCACATTTTTGTGCATGGTGGCACTATTTATGGTACTATTTAAGTCAAAATATTGACTTTTCTATACTTAATAGGTTTATTAGTTCTAATTGCTCCCATTTTGGGTGGCACATTTTGGGTGTCAATTTTGATGGCATTAATTGCCAATTCAATTTCTAAGTTTCCTAAGAGAAATTACAATTTTCAGTTTTGGTCCCCTATTTTCTACTATTTTATTGGTCAAGTTGCTGTTGAAATTTAGCTAAGTTTTCTTCATCAAACTTGTTCCTTATTTTCTTAGCTTTAATTCCCTTTTTGAATCACTCCATTTGGAGTTTTATAGCCCAAGTTATGCCTATTTTCCTAAGGCTGGCCGGATTTGGTGTTACCTAGAATTCTAAGCATTTTCTGGATATTGGTAGTTTTTGGTGTGTGTCTGCAGGTGGTTTTTCAGATAGGTTATGGTCAAAATTTGGGTTTATTTTCTTCACGAAAGTTGTAGGACTATGTCTCAGCTTTCCATCGGTATAAAATTAAGGTCATTTGGACATTCGTAGACTAAGTTATGGTCATTTAAGTAACTACTGTTTATTTGGTCATTTTTGTATAAGGCAGTGTGCCCTAATCCGGATTTGGCCTAATTATTCACTAAGTTATGGTCATTTTCTGGGCATAATTCCTAAATAAAAAATGGTCCATTTTGTTTCTAGTTTTATTCCCAATTGACCTCACATCAATTGGGTTGGTAAATTTTCAATTTTGGTCCATTTAGGTCAAGCTGTTTGCATAATTGACCATTTCTAACCCTCATTAAGATTATTTGCATCCATTTACCATTTTCTATAATTTTTCTTTTCCGAACCCTAATTCAAGAACCCTAATTTTCTAAATTCCTCAATTCATGCAATTTAGACATACAAATCACCTATACAACATTAATTCACCAAGATTTCATGTTTAATCTAACTAAACACCATCAAAACCCTAGGGTACCATGGCTGTCGAAATTTCTTTATTCCCATACAAACATGAATTCTTTACTTTTCTAAATAATTTTCACTTGTTCAATGTTAATTCTATAAGCATAAATCAATTTAAATTAAGAGAGAGATTTACCTCAATTTGAGTTCTTCCAAACTTTATATTCTTCTTCTCTTTCTTGTCTATCTTCCTTCAATTCTCCAAATAAATGCTTAACTTAGAGTTTTCTACTAATTTAGGGAAGAGTTTATATAGAAAAGATGAGAGTTCAAACTTGAAGTTTGAGTAACAATGGAGGATTGTTGAGAGAAAATGGTGAGAGAGGGATGGCAAAGTGAGAATGGAAGATGACAATTTTTTTCCTTTGTTATGTTTATTTATCTCTTAATTTGACTTAGTCAAATTAAGTAATTAAATTAAAATTAAATATGAAGTCATGCATGATGTCATCTTGATGAGGTCATTAATTTATTTTCTTTTCTTTTCTTTTTCTCTTTTTTTTCCCATACTTCTTTAATTTAATTCTATATTTCAAAATTTTCATTTCTCAAATTTTATTGGACAGTTAGGCTAGGAGTCAGCTCTAGGGGTGAATTAACCAAATTGCCCCTCGCTGGTTCAATCCGGTTTGCAAGTTATTTGATATTTCTTCCGGATCCCTGACCTAATTATTTGACCTGCTTAACAACTCTTTTTCGTGATTTTCTCTTTTCCACTGTGTTCGCAATAGTCCTAAGGACCGTGGCGTCACATTTTCTGGTTCAGAATTCGGGTTACAATTGACCTCGCAGTCATTTCCCGGGAAGGTCACCCATTGCTGTGACTCCCGGCTCATTTAACTTTTTATGTTTTGTTTTTTTTCTTTATACTTAACTATTTGGCAATTACTAATTATTTTCATTCAGGGCTTTTCTAGGTGTCTTAAACATAGTTCTAACCTCTTAATTGTCTAGACTGATACCGGTCACCAGAACAGTAAAATATACCAGGCTATGCAAATAGGGGTGTTACAATTCTCTCCCCCTTAAAATAAATTTCATCTCAAAATTTTACCCGGTATCAGTTTCTGAACAGCTGTGGGTGCTGTCTCCTCATGTCCTCTTCATGCTCCCAAGTAGCTTCCTGACCTGAATGATGGTTCCACAGCACTTTAACTAATACTATTTACTCATCGATTGCTCACCTCGTGTGCCAAGTTTCTTATGAGCTTCTGTCATAAGTTAGATTCAAATTCATTTCGATTTTAGAGGTAAGCAAATCTGTGTGCTAGTGGATCCACTTTTTCTAGGACCTCGTATGATCCTATGGGTGAGAACTTAGTTTTACTCTTTTCTTATCAAATCTCTTGATCATTTGATGCAACCTTCAGTTTAGTTTGGAATATTTTAGTATTTTCTTGCTGTTGTTTTAGAAATTATTTGCCTTTGTAGTCTTTTTTTTTTTTAAATGACCTTATTGGTTATATATGAACTGCTTATCTCTTTATTAGCCATAGGTCCATAACAATTATCTTACCACCTCCATTTATGACTAAGGCCTATGTGATATTTTGCACTATCTTGTTTGCTTTTGCTTAACTTATTTCTTTCTTGATAAAATAATTCGAGATATCGTTACGCGTCTTAAGTAGGTTATTTGCCCTGGTGGCAATTCCTCATCTAGTGTTTTTCTCATTTCTTACAGTTCTATTTATTTCTTTTTTCATTCCACAACTTAATTTTAATTATTTTATTCCTCAATCTTATCTTCTTCGTTAACTTGACTGTCGAGTCGTGATTTAGCACCTCTTATCATCTCTAATAAATCTGCTATACTTCAATATTACTTTGATTTGGTCCTCTGACTATTCTAGTCAATACTTTAACTAATATTCATAACGTTTCTTTATTACATTTGCACCAATTATTCTAATTTTTACTTCTATATTTTCTTTTATCTACCGATATCCTATAGCTTATTTTCCGCTGGTTTACGATCATTACCCCTTTTTTTATTGAACCATAAACAATTCTTTAACCTTAAGAAGGGAATCTACCGGACTCTCCTTTTTCCCATGCTATTCAAAAGTTTTGCATTAATCCTAATCTAATCCTAATGATCCGCACAATAAAATTGTGCTCTACCTAAAGAATACCTGACCAACTAGTTCCTATCGAATTACTGTTATCAGTAGAACATCATTTCTTAACTGTTTTATAAGTTATAATTATCATTCACAGCATCCTGTCTCTTCCAGGGGAACAAAATCATATTTTGTGTCTTACTACTACACAAATAGAATACTGTTCCTTACTAAACTTTGAGCAAAAGATCCATTGCAATACCAAAACAATTATAAACTCCATATCAGAGACTGGATGATCTAGCCCTATAGGTGTTATTTTTAAATTTTGACCATACTAAAATCTCTAGTCCCATAACAATTCCTGATGTACTGTAATTCGTGCTAGAGTAACGAAGTCGTTAACTCTCACTACCTTGCAACCATGATCTTTTGATATTCTAATTATAGAGTTTTAAATCTCGAATTAGGATTTTCAAACTCAGTTCCAATAAAAAAACTCTATTACTAGAGCGAAAGCCATTTGTAACTATTCTTATCCTTGTGTACTATTGGGTAGTATGTAGCTCTACACAATAAATCCCAAGTCAGTACTATAATCTGTAGCTTACGGCACAGACATTAAGAATATTGCATAGTTACTAAGATACATCCCAATAGATCAAACTTCCCTATATCTTATTTCTTTCAAATCCACTAATATCTTAAACTTATTTTGATTATGGCACCCATTGACATCTATTAGCAGTAATACCCTTACCCACATCTAAGGTAGCTATATTACTATAACTTACTTTTAGGTCCTCTTGCCTTACCTAATTAAGCTTACTAATTAACTTTATAATTTATCGTAGTCTAGGAGATGTCTCTCACTAGAAACTTTTCGAAAATTAATTCCAATCACGCTTATTATCGTAATTTTTATCCTAAAAGACTAATCACTAACACATCAAAATTTATCTCAATGCAAGGGAATAGTAGTAGAACATATAATTTTAGCATTAACATATAAATAAGTAGAGCCGAAATCAAATAGTACATAATTATTTCTTTTAAAAGTTAAGAACGCATCAAAGAACTACATCCAAGTCTCTGCTTTTCCCCTTGATGCATGGCATTCCATCTTTCTAGTCTATTCCTCTGCTCGGGTTGGTCCATTATGCTAGGATTACCCGAAGTGCTGTCTCTACTTCTGCCTCTGCCCCTACTGACTATTAATGAACCTCTAAAATCAGAACCATGGACTGATTTCTCCGGTGTAGTATTTGGCATAAATCGACATGCGCTAGTACAATCTCGGGCGTAATGTTTGATTCCACCACAATTGAAACAGGCTCCAGTAACCTTATAGCAAATACCCTCGTGTAACTTGCCACATACCTCACAAACATGGATAAGGTAGAAACTTCTGATTATTTGCCAACGAGTTCTCGATTGTTTCCACCCTGAAGATCTGCCTCCGTCATATCTATCAGTTCAGGGTTCCTCAAATTCTTTTCTTTCCCCCAATTGCCTATTCGAGTTCTGACCCATAGATTTCTCACTCTTTTCTATTTCATATTGCCCTTGTGGGGGTTGAGTCTGTACTTGAGCTTGAGCTTGAGTTTGAGTTTGAGCTTGGGCTGACAAACTATTAGCCATTTGTTGGAAGAAGTTGGCCATTTGTTGTGTTACTTATGCGGTGATTTGTATCTGTGGAATTGGTACAGTCGAGCCTTTGACACTCTGAGGAGCTGAGACCTCCTCTTATGCTCCAACCATATCTGATTGTTCTACTGGTTTATTCCCCTCTTCCATTTCAATTCAGAAAATTTTCTTTTCTCGGGATAACCTTCACAAGGAGATTTCTCTCCATTAATTCATATTTATGATGCAATTGTACTATATGTATCAAATATTTGAGCAGTTATATGTACCGATAAAATGTTTCAAATTCATAGTTCAAAATTTACTTTAAAACCTTTGCTCTGATACCACTAAACATGTCATACCCTACCCCTTAGTTATGATCCCGTAATACATTTAATAAATTATCGTACTTTGCCTACCGATAACCCATTAAATATACTACAAGGGATTTTAAAACAATTTTCTTACTTTTTGAAGGTGGCGAGCACTTTTGGTAGGAATTCAAAACTTTTATTTGAAGTTTAAAGACTAGTTAAAATTTTTATATATTTTTATTTTTACGTAAATTTTAGAAAATTTTCGGCAGAGTGTTGTCTATATTTGGGAAAAATAGTTCTTCAAACACCTATAAAAACACTTCCAATAATTTATTTCATCAAAATCAACCACTTCCACAACATAAATCAACATCATTTCTCCCAACTCCATAATTCAAAACAATTCGCAATTCAATTGTCTTAAAAAATAACATTAAATGACTTCATTCATATTCTACTAAAGAAAAATTAATGTACATTCATTACAAAACTCAAAAATAAGTTTGAACATTACAATAATTTGCATTTAATTACATATCAAAATAATATTACAAGAGTTTTTATACAACTTCTCAAATAATTTACACATATATTTACATGCATAATCAAAATCTAATATACAAGGACATACCCATAATATACCCAAGGCTAGTCACAAGTAGTCTTCAAGGTGCAGCTACGGGAATCTCACTCAACTGCTCTATCTCTACTCTCACCTGCAATAGCATACAAAGCTATCGCTGAGTGGTGAACTCAGTGGTGCACAACTATAATTTAAAATGTAATACAATATACATTGACAATAATTATATAAAAAATTTTGAAATCTCAAAACTTAACCAATTTCCAAATGTTTTTCATTGCCAATAATAATAGTTGTTAAAATAACCTTGATCAAAATTTCAATTTGTCAAATCACAATTGAACAATAAAAATAATTCCTGCAATTATAGAAATAAACAATTATTTTAATAAAATCATTTGTGCGCAATCTCATTTAAAATCACAATTTCTTATCAATCAAAACCCATTCTTTATCTCACTAACTATGCAAGAATAATCCAAAAGGGCCATCTTCGGGGTGATTCTAACTCCCTATGGTCGTGGAGGTCGAATCGGGATTCTAACTCCCTATTGTCGGGGAGGTCGAATCATCGTGCACAGTACACAACACAATAATGAAAATTCCGACGGGTCAATAACAAAAACTTAGATCTAACCTCTAATAAGAAGAGAATCTAAGCCTGTGCACATACCATGGCATTCAAAATAAAAAAAAGCTAACTCCATTGTCTCATCAACAAATGATATAGAGACGGGTAATAACCTAGTCAAACATTTATAGTGAGATATAAAACCATATCATGCATTTCTTTGTCCTTTTTGTGAGCATAAATCACAACACAATATTAATTCAAGATCAATTCCAATATTCCATAATTTTTTTATGCTCATCACAATCCAAAACAAAATTTTGTATTTTATTCATGCAAATTTCCCGTCACAATTCAAAACATAATTTATCCAGTCCAAAATAATATTTAATAATTGTTGAAATAATAGTTCACAAAACTAAGCTTATGCTTGCTATACCAATTTTGATAATCATTGAAATAAATCCCATAATTTATAAACATAGTGCGTAAGGAAAAATAAAATCATTTAATTAAGTAAAATATTCAAAACAAATTCAATTAAAAACTAGTTGTGCACAAACCTCTTTTGTCGACTCAATTTACTTAAACTTTCGTTTCTCCTTCGAAGATCCCTTTCCAACTAAAACACATAAATTTAAAGTGCTTCAGTATTCATTTCTAATACTTAAATTCAAACAATTTCTTTGCAGACTTATCCTACCTATTACAGTTTATAAATTTTAGGTCTTTCATATTTTTGTATATGGTGGCACTATTTATGATACTATTTAAGTTAAAATATTGACTTTTCTATACTTAATAGGTTTATTAGTTCTAATTTCACCCATATACCACATTTTGGGTGTCAATTTTGTTGGCATTAATTGCCAATTCAATTTCTAAGTCTCCTAAGAGAAATTACAATTTTTCAGTTTTGGTCCCCTATTTTCTACTGTTCCATTGGTCAAGTTGCTGTTAAAATTTGGGTAAGTTTTCTTCATCAAAGTTGTTCCTTATTATCTTAGCTTTAATTCCATTTTTGAATCACTCCATTTGGAGTTTTGTAGCCCAAGTTATGCCTATTTTCCTAAGGCTGGCCAGATTTGGTGTTACCCAGAATTCTGGGCATTTTCTGGATATTGGCAGTTTTTGGTGTGTTGACTGCAGGTGGTTTTCCAGATAGGTTATGGTCAAAATTTGGGTTTATTTTCTTCATGAAAGTTGTAGGGCTATGTCTCAGCTTTCCATCAGTATTAAATTCAGGTCATTTGGACCTTCCTAGACCAAGTTATGGTCATTTAAGTAACCACTGTTAATTTGGTCATTTTTGTACAGAGCAGTGTGCCCTACTCTAGATTTGGCCTAATTGTCCACTAAGTTATGGTCATTTTTTGAGCATGATTCCTCAGTGAAAAATGGTCCATTTTGTGTCTAGTTTCATTCCCAATTGACCTCACATTAATTGGGTTGGTAAAGTTTCAATTTTGGTCCCTGAAAGGGACCTAGGTCAAGCTGTCTGCATATTGACCCTAACCAATCCGAATTGAAACTTGGTTCTAGCAATTCACACACACCACAAATGGTCCCATTTGACCATTTTAACCCTCATTAAGATCATTTGCATTCATTGATTATTTTCTATAATTTTTCTTTTCCAAACCCTAAGTCAAGAACCCTACTTTTCTAAATTCCTCAATTCATACAATTTAAACATACAAATCAAATATAAAACATTAATTCACCAAGATTTCATATTTAATCTAAACTAAGCACCATCAAAACCCTAGGGTACCATGGCTATCGAAATTTTTGTATTCCCATACAAGCATGAATTCTTCACTTTTCTAAATAATTTTCACTTGTTCAATGTTAATTCTACAAGCATAAATCAATTTAAATTAGGAGAGAGATTTACCTCAATTTGAGTTCTTCCAAACTTTATATTCTTCTTCTCTTTCTTGTCTATCTTCCTTCAATTCTCCAAATAAATGCTTAACTTAGAGTTTCCTACTAATTTAGGGAAGAGTTTATGAAGAAAAGATGAGAGTTCAAACTTGAAGTTTGAGTAACAATGGAGGATTGTTGAGAGAAAATGGTGAGAGAGGGACGGCAAAGTGAGAATGGAAGATGACAATTTTTTTCCTTTGTTATGTTTATTTATCTCTTAATTTGACTTAGTCAAATTAAGTAATTAAATTAAAATTAAATATGAAGCCATGCATGATGTCATCTTGATGAGGTCATTAATTTATTTTATTTTCTTTTCTTTTTCTCTTGTTTTTCCCATACTTCTTTAATTTAATTCTAAGTTTCAAAATTTTCATTTCTTAAATTTTATTAGACAGTTAGGTCAGGAGTCAGCTCTAGGGGTGAATTGACCAAATCCCCTCTCACCGGTTCAATCCGGTTTGCAAGTTATTTGATATTTCTTCTGGATCCCTGACCTAATTATTTAACTTGCTTAACAACTTTTTTTCTTAATATTCTCTTTTCCACTGTGTTCGTAATGGTCCTAAGCACCACGGCGTCACATTTTCTGATTCAGAATTTGTAACGATCGGGCTTTAACCACTAGAAGAATTGTCCGCTTTGGCCATAAGCCTCACGGTTTTGTCCCATTGGTGGAATGGAAAACTTTCCAAGAGGTCACCCATTGGTGGAATGGAGAACTCTCTAGGTCTCCTACTGTGAATACACATCCCTTGACTTCGGCATTGAATGTTCAAACCGTTTTTTATCTGTGCTTGGGCATTTGGATGAAGGCTTTAACTCTTAGGTTTTTTAGTTTGTCGAAAGTGAATTTGAGGTCATTAGGGTTGACTGTTTGCTCTGGTTAAGTACTTAGAATTCAACTAGGATAACTTCGTCTTCCCCATAAGTTAAGGAGAAAGGTGTCTCCACAGTGGCTGATATGGGAGTTGTACTATAAGCCTATAATACTCTAGATAGTTCTTCTAGCCATCTTCTTTTTGTATCATCTAATCTTTTCTTAAGGCTCTGTAGGATTGTTTTGTTAGTTACTTCAGTCATACCATTTATTTGGGGATGGTAGACCGAGCTAAAGCGTAGGTTGACATTCCAAGATGAACAAAATACTGAAAATTTTTGTAGTTAAACTATTTGCCATTATCAGTGATTATTATGTTGGGGATCTCAAATCTAATAAAGATGTTCCTTTTGCAAAAGTTGATTGCCCTATCAACTGTAATTTTGGGCATTGCTTTAGCCTTTGCCCATTTGGAAAAATGGTTTATTGCCACGATCACATACCTTTATTATCCTGCTACTTTTGGGAATAGCCTAGTGATGTCAATGCCCCACTGATGAAAAAGCCAAGGGCTCCCAATGGCTGCTTCTTTTTCAGTTGGGACATGGGGAATGAAGTCATGTTCTTGGCATTTGAGGTAAGCTTATACTATTTTTCGGGCATCTTCCAATGCACCAGGCTAGAAATATCCTTTGGAATACCCCTACATGCATAGTCCTGTGCAAATCACTATTCTGGTGATCGGTATCAGTCTAGACAATTAAGAGGATTAGAATCATATTGAAGTCACCTAGAAAAGCCCTGAACAAAAATGAATAGCAATTATATGAAGGAAAAATGAAAATGAAGAAAACAAAGCATAATGGGTTAAATGAGTCGGGGGTCACAACAATGGGTAACCGTACCAGGAAGTGACTGTGAGGTCAATTGAAACCCTAAATTCGTACGAGGCATTATGACACCGTAGTTCTAAGAATTATTACAAAGCTAGTGAAAATGAGAAAACCATAGAAAAGAGTTAAGAAGTAGGTCAAATAATTAGATCAGAGTTCTAGAAGAAATACATAATTATTGGTAAACAGGGTCAGACCAACGATGGGCAAATTGGTAAATTCACCCCTAGGGGTGACTCATGGCCTAATTTTCTAATAAAATGTGAGAAATTAAAATAATGAAACATAAAATTAAATTAAAGAAGAGGGGAGAAAGAAAGGAAAAGAAAAGAAAAGAAAATAAAATATTAATGACATCACCATAATGAGGAAAGCTTGACTTCATAATTAATTATAATTTATTTATTTAATTTGACTAAGTCAATTTTAGGATAAATACACATAAAAATAAAAAATAAAAGAAATCAATTTTTTGGTCTTCTTCTTCTAACATGCCACCACCCCTTTCTCTCTCTACTCTCTCTCATTTTTTCTTCTTTTCCTTCCTCCATTAAAGCTCACTTTGAGCTTTTATAACCCTAAATTTCCCCATAAATTTCTTACAAAACTTGTAGAAATCCTCAAATTGAGCTTCAAGAAGAGATTGGGTGAAGAGAAATTTGAGAAAGATTAGAGAATTTGAAAGTTTCAAAATCATCTAGTGAGGTAAGTTAATTCCAATCTTTCTCCTTATATATTTGATGCATTTAAGTGTGAAGAAGTTGAGATACATGAAAATTTAAGAAAATCATGCTTGATGGTGAAGGTACCAATTTCGGCCAGCCATAGTCCCTTAGGGTTTGATTATATTTATTTAAATTGAACATGTAATTAGGCTTAATTAAGTAGGTGGAAGTAGTTTGTAAGCTTTAATTTGAATGATTTGTATAAATTATGAAATTAGGGTTTATGGCACTTAGAAATTAGGGGGGAAAATTAGAGATTTTTGAAATTGAGATAAATTAACCTAATTGAGACTCAAAGTGGTCAATTGGGACCAATTAGGGTGTGTTGGAATGGTGGGAAGTGAAACTAAATTCGGATTGGTAAGGGTCCAAATCTAGATGGCTTGACCTTGGTCCACTTCAAGGACCAAAACTATAAATCTACCACTCCAATTGGTGTGAGGCCAATTGTGACACCCCTTACCCGACTACAGTGTAGCCGAGCAAGTTATGCCACTCAGTGTGCCGGAGCACTCTATTTTATCTGATTTCATTACAGTCCTTGATTTATTTATTCAAAAACTTTATTGAAGATTTAGGCTATTTTTACTTTTATCAAAATCTAACTAAATTGGAAATTTCAAAAATTTTAACGATAATCCGACAAAGTGTCGGCTGTAATTTGGACTAACAGTTCTTCTGAACCTGCCAAAGACAATTTCAATAAATACTCAATTTCTCAAACTTAATAGTCTCAAAATTTTTCAAACATAATGTATCTCAATACAGTATTCAGATTTCTCAGAAATCTCATTAGATTTTCAATATCTCAATATTCACAAGTATAATCTCATTATAACTCAAATTCAATTCACATACTAAAATACTTACTTTGAATAGCTTCCATAATTCATAGGTTAATTACATGAGTTTATTTTGTACAAGATATACAAATAATTTACAATGTGCTAGGAATGAACAATATACATAACATGTATAAAATGAGCCCTATCTACATGCATTCTTTGAGGAGGTGACAATCTTGAACTCTTCGACACTTCGCAGATCTGGACTCCAAAAATCTCGATCGACAGTCTGGTTTTACCTTGAAGACTGCGGCGAGGAAGCAATTCCATCGCGCTAAGCATTTCTGCTTAGTGGTGCAATAATATAACGAAATAATATATACAAGTAAAGAAAGAAATAAATGATAATTCAGATACTCAAGAATCAATTTAATTTGGTATGGTATTTCTAGTATCAACGATCTTATATACTAGTTTGTTCCTCTTTGGAAGTGCTTAGTTTATAACTTTTCATAATACTAGCGGTATATAATTTATTCTATCTGTATTGTCTTACAAGTCTGCATTTGCTCGTAATTTATATTTTTGTTATGTTTCTTTTGCTAATCTCTTTTGCTTATTCATTCAATACTTAATTTAATTGTCTTGGATTTTCATTATACTTAACTTAACTTAGTCCGAATTGAATAATACTTTAATTGATCGCCCAAGTAACCTATACTAGACGATCGGATCGGATAACGGGTCGTTGGCACCGACACCGCGATTGCCTCGGGCCGTCATACCATGGGACGCAGTAACGCCAACCACGTATGATCGGTATGGCTAAAAAGCCATGATATCACATAATTGGCATAAAAGCCATGAATACGGGCATAAAAGCCATGAATACGGGCATAAAGCCATAAATACAGGCATAAAGCCTTTCGCAGTACTGCTAAAACAATACCCTATTGGCATGCCAAACTATCCAAACCAATCTTGTTAGGTATACTAGGGCATTTAATATTTTAAAATATTAATATATTGTGCTTTGTAACTTCATTATTTCATGATAAATTTCAATCATAATTCATACATTCATTTGATCATTTATATGATCACAATTCACATCAATTATCCTTTTATACCATTGTACTCAAAATACTTCTACTCTTTACAATAATGAGAACTAATGTCTCATTCATACATTAATACAGTTTATTTGTCCATTCATTATGTTATTCATATTGATCACATCAATTAGGTGACTTATCTTTCATGTTTCAAGTAATCCATGAATATTTCATGGATTTCAAATTTATGGCCTAAATTTCTTTTTAACAATTTTGACTAGGATGCATAGTCCATATTTGTCATACAATTCTAAGCATTTAAGCTTAGAATTGGTTCTAGGTCTTCATCTTAATTTACTAATCATTTTGATTACTATTCACCTTACTAGTCAACCAAAATGTTGACCTTTTTATACTTAATGGATATATTAATTCTTATTACACCAAGATCCCACATTTTGAGTTTTACATTTGCTAGTATTAATTGCCAATTGCAATTTAAAGTCCCCTAGATGCATTTCTAATTTCAAATTTTGAATTTCAAGTTTTGGTGTCACTATTCATTTCATTAGTCAACTAAAATGTTGACTTTTGCATAAACAATAGGTACATTGGTTTTAATACTCCCAACATACCACATTTTGTATTCAAAACTTGTTGGTTTTGGTCACTTTCTCAAAGCTTAGGTCATTTTGGCAAAATTGCCAATTTTTGGTTTTGGTGACACTATTCACCTCATTGGTCAACAAAAATGTTGACTTTTGCATAGAAAATATGTACATTGACTTTGGAACTTCAAACATACCACATTTTTCATTTAAAACTTGTTGGCATTAAGCATTAATACCATTTCTAAGCTTAAACCAAGAGAAGCAAAATTTTCAATTTTGCTAACTCAACTTTACTATTCCATTGGGACTATTGCAGTAGGAATTTGAGGAAATGGTAAACATGAAAGTTGTTCCTTATTTTGTCTAGTTGAATTTCCTTTTTCGAATCACTCTATTTGGAGTTTTGTAGCTTTATGGCCAAAATAAGTTTACTGTTCACGTGTACTGTTCCTGCTGAAATTTTGGGTTTTGGCAGATTTTGGTCCAACTTTGGTCAGTAATTTGATCAAGTTAAGTTCATAATTTGGTCTAACTTTCTTCATATGAAATGTTCTACTATGCCTTAGGTTTTCATCGGTTCAAGAATCGCCTAAATATGAGTTTTCTAGAGAGAGTTATAGCCATCCAAACATTACTGCTCAAATGAAAATCTGCAGAGTTGCAGGTTTGAACAGTAACTGTGACTGCCATTTGGGTTAGGTTCTGGTCATAATTTGGGGTAGGTTTCTTCATGAAAGTTGTTTGTCTATGTCTTAACTTATTGCTGTAAAAATTTCAGGTCAATTGACCAAATCTACAGTGAGTTATGGCCAAATGAACAGTTACTGTTCATTTGGTCATTTCTGCAGTCTTTGTGCGGGGATCCAGATTGGGGCCAAGTTTTGGTCCTCTTGCTTTGGTCTTTTGGGCATGGTTTCTTCAGAAAAAATGTGTCATTATAAGCCTAGTTTCATATCCAATTGGCCAAACATCAATTGGACCTACATAGCCAAAGTTATGGCAGTGCAAGTGGACTGAATTTTCAGTCCCTCTGCTGCTGTCCTAGGGCAGCCTACAACTTCACTTTGCAATCCTATTTTTCAGTCCATAATATGGTCAACTTACCTAAAATGGTCACTAATTGACCATTAAAATGTGCTCTGACAATTTCATAAGCCAAATCAATTTTTCACTTCTCAAAACCCTAATGTCCAATTCAATTTTCCCATAAACCTCAATTAGCACACTAGTTCAACATCCATGCATATTCATACCTTAAACATCATTTCTATCCACTCTAAATTCATTAAAACAATCAAACTCATCATTCCTTAGGGCTGCCAAAAATTCAAGGGATGCATACACTTAACTTTTATTCATTTAATTTACAATTTCTCACTTATTTCAAGCTTCTAACATGGAATCAAAGAAGTATATATATATAAGTAGGCACTAACCTCACTTTAACCTCTTGTAGGGCAGATTTCTCCAAGTTAAATCTTCATTTTCTTGTACTCTCTTGGCTGCCAAACACTTCCTCTAGGTCCAAGGATTCATTTTAGTGTTGGGGTCTTGAGGAAATATGGTGAGGAAGCATGAGAAATGAAGCTTTTGTTTGAAAATCAATGGAGGGAGAAGAGGGAGAGATTCACGTTTTGGCTGAAGAAGAAGAAGAAGGAAACAACAGAATTTTGAGTCCATTTGTCTCTTTTAATTGTTTAAAAAAAGACTTATTGAATGGTGATTGGTGGAGGGTATGTAAATGACATCATGTGATGTCATTATCCCTAATTTCCTTCATTTTTCTTTTCTTTTCTTTTCTACCACATTTCAATTTAATTTTTAGCAATATTTCTTCATATTTTATGTCATATTAATTATTTACTTAACTGGACAAGTCGGCCAAAAATCACCTCTGAAGGCGAAATGACTAAAATGCCCTCCGTTTGGCTTAACGGGTCAAAATTGTCTGTACCGATTGAAAAATTTTTCTAAATATTTTCTTGGCATTCTAATGCCATAGGAACCTCAATGACCCTTCTCTGGAGTCCCAAAAATTATTTTATAATTTTCCCAGTCTAGGGCTCCTCGTTAGAACATAACTTACCTCTGGTTACCCATCGCTTGGGCACCGGCTCTTTTGACTTAACTGTATTTTATTTCTAAAATTTTTACTAAATTTTTCTCATTAATATTTGAGTTAATTTTGGTTTCTCACTTAAGTTTAAATATTTATCCGGACGTTCTAGCTGTCCGGACCGACACCGATCACCGGGAATTCCGACTTCACCCACATACCACATTTTGATCACTAAATTTGTTAGTTTTGGTTGTTTACTCAAATTCTAAGTCTTTTAGGCAAATTTGCAAATTTTCAGTTTTGGTGTCTTAAGTTGCACTGTTCCATTAGTCATTTTTCTGTTAGAATTTGGCAGAACTTCCTTTATAGAAAATGTTCTCTATTATCTTAACTTAATTCTCCTTTTTGAATCACTCCATTTGGAGTTTTTTAGCTCAAGTGATAGCCATTTGAATCATGGTTTCCGGATTGGACTTAACCCAGATTTTTGGGCACCAAACTGGTTCCGGCAGTTTTAGGTTACCAACTTTGGGTGGCCAAATGTCTTGGTTAATGGCATAATTTGGGTTTGTGTTCTTCATGAAAGTTTTAGGTCTATATCTCAAATGTCCACTGGTAAAATTTTAGGTCATTTAGACCTGCCGAGCCCATGTTATGGCCAAATGAACAAACAATGTTCATTTGGTAATTTTGTACAGGTCAGACTGAGAAAATCCGGATTTGATCAAGTTGTTCACTAGGTTTTGGTCACTTTTTGGGCATGATTCCTAAATGAAAATTGTATCATTTTGTGTCTATTTTCATTCCCAATTGGTCTCATACCAATTAGACTTGTAAATTTTCAGTTTTGGTCCGTCAAAGGGACCTTGGTCCTACTGCCAGCAGCATGACCACATTCAATCCGAATTTAAACTCAATTCCAACACTTCCAACACACTTCATTTGGTCACAAATGATCATTTCTCACCTCAAACTAGGTCAAACACATCATTTCATAATTTCTCACATTTTTTACTCCTAAAGCCTAATTGTCCAAAACCCTAACTCACTAAATTGTTGCATTTAACCAATTCAATACCTATATACATGCTTCTTCAACCCAATCAAGATCACATACACTTTTAAGTCCATCAAATTCATGCATACACACATCAAAACCTTAGTTGACTGAAATTAAGGTTTGGTCCCTCATAATTATTTTTATTCCATTTCTTTAGTTTCTAAGTTCATTTAAGTAACTAAACATGCATTTAAATAGAAAATTGAAAGTTAAAATACTAACCTTAGGTGAAGTCTTTGATCCTCACTTTTTCCTCCAATTTCTCACTTTTTCTTTCCTCAATTCTTCCTTCCTAGAGTAATTTAGAAGTTTTCTAGGGTTCAAGGTTAAAATTTATGGGAGAGATTCAAGTTATTCAAGCTTGAATAACTCATCAATGGTGGAAAGCTATGGATTTAGAGAGAGAGGGGAGGTTCGGCCGGCTTGAGGAGAGAAGAAGGAAAATGAATTTTTTTTTCTTTAATTTGTATATTTATCTTCTAATTGACTTAGTCAAATTATCAAGTAAATAAAAATTATTTATGACCTCATGTATGATGTCACCATGATGATGTCATAATCCTTCATTAAATTTGTTTTCTTTTCCTTTTGTTTTTCCATAACTTCTTCAATTTAATTATACATTTCAAAATTTTCTTTTCTCTAATTTTATTTGACAGTTAGGTCAGGAGTCAGCTCTCAGGGTCAATTGACCAAATTGCCCCTCGCCGGTTCAACCCGATTTGCAAATAATTCAATATTTCTTCTGACTCCCTGACCTAATTATTTGACTGGCTTAACAATTCTTTTTCGTGATTTTCTCTCTCTCACTATGTTCGTAATAGTCCTAAGGACCACAGCGTCACATTTTACGATTCGAAATTCGAGTTTAAATCGACTTTGCAATCCTTCCCGAGAAGGTCACCCATCGCTGTGACTCTCGGCTCGTTTAACTTCTTATGTTCTGTTTTTCTTATTTATACTTAACTAATTGACAATTATTAATTATTTGTGTTTATGGCTTATCTAGTTGTCTTAAGTATGGTTCTAATCCCCTTAATTGTCCGGACCGATTCCAGTCACCGGAACAATGAAATATACTAGGTTATACAAATAGGAGTGTTACAATTCTCTTCCCCTTAAATAAATTTCGTCTCGAAATTTTACCTGGTATCAATCTCTGAACAACTGTGAGTGCTGTCTCCTCATGTCCTCCTCTCGTTCTCACGTAGCTTCTTGGCCCGAATGATGGTTCCACAACACTTTTACTAATGGTATCTGCTTGTTCCGTAGCTGCTTCATCTCATAAGCCAAAATCTCTATGGGTTCTTCTTTATATGTGAGGTCTGGATTTACTTCAATTTCCTCTACTGGTAGTACATGAGATGGGTCTGATCGATACCTCCTCAACATGGACACATGGAAGACATTATGTATCTTCTCCAACTCTAAAGGTAGTGCCAAACGATATGCCAAAGGACCCACTCTTTCTAGAACCTCATATGGCCCAATGAAACGAGGACTCAATTTTCCCTTTCTGCCAAATCTCATAATTCTCTTTCAAGGGAAAACCTTGAGTAATACTTTCTCACCCACTGCATACTCAATATCTATTCTCTTTAAATCAATGTAAGACTTCTGATGGTCTGATGCAGTCTTAAGTCGATCTTTGATCACCCTGATTTTCTCCTCAGTTTGCTGAACAATTTCGGGTCCAATCATCTTTCTTTCACCCACGTCATCCCAACACAATGGGGTTCTACATTTTCTGCCATACAAAGCTTCACATGGAGGCATCCCAATGATTGATTGGTAGCTGTTGTTGTAAGCAAACTTAATCAAAGGCAAGTGTGTGTCCCAACTGCCCTTAAATTCAATCACACAAGCCGTAGCATGTCCTCCAAGATCTAAATTACCCTCTCGGGTGGCCATGCATGCGTGGGTGGAATGCAAGATCTTGAAGTTTAATCTAGTTCCTAGGGCTCTCTGAAGACTACCCCAGAATCTAGAAGTGAACCTAGGATCTCTGTCTGATACGATGGATACTGGCACTCCATGTAGTCTCACAATTTCATCAATGCACAACTTGGCCAATCTTTATAAACTGTAGTCCATCCAGACTGGCAAAAAATGAGCAGACTTGGTCAGTCTGTCAACAATGACCCATACTGCATCATGACTCTTCTGTGTCCTCGGAAGTCCCATCACAAAATCCATTGTTATTCTCTCCCATTTCCATTCTGGCACTGGTAGTGGATGTAACAACCTAGCGGGTACTTGATGCTCTACCTTCACTTGCTGACAAGTTAGGCGTTTGGAAACAAACTCTGCCACATCTCTTTTCATACCCATCCACCAGTAATGCTCCTTTAGGCCCCTATACATTTTTGTGCCACCAGGGTGCATGGCAAAAAGAGACTCATGTGCTTCCTTCAAAATAATCTGCCTCAAATCAACATCATTAGGAACACATATTATGCCTTGGTGTAGCAGTAGACCGTCATCTCTTACTGAGAATTCTAGTTTCTTGCCCTGCCGAACTTCTTCCAACAGCTTCTAATACTTTTCATCATTCTGAGCAGCCATTTTGATCTGATCAATCAATACTGGCTATATATGCCATGCAACTGTTGTCTACCCCTCATCATTAATCTCTAAGCTGGCATGCAATGATCTTAACTCATGTACCATAGACAAAGGAGTAACCCGTAGACTTGCCATAGTCTTGCGACTTAAGGCGTCAGCCACAACATTAGCTTTTCCTGGCTGATAGTCTATCAGACAATCATAGTCTTTTATCAACTCTAACCATCTCCTTTGTCTCAAATTCAACTCTTTCTGGGTGCCTAAATACTTCAAACTCTTATGATCTGTGTAGATGTAGCATTTCTCCCCATACAAATAATGTCTCTAGATCTTAAGAGTAAACACTATAGCAGTTGTCGACACCATATTTTGGCCGATCCCCAGAATCTATAAACTTCGAAACCGATCCCTAGCGCTAAGTCTCTCCTTGCTATTTAACCACAGTTTCGATCTCTCTTCACAGAGAATTGAGTCAATGCTAAGCCTTACCGGTCTCTCAATCATTCACCGATCTCTCAAGCCAATTGTCAAATATCGACCCGATTAACTATATTCCGATCTCTCTTGTCGATTTAAATTGAATTAACACTAGAGCCTTGCTGCCAGTATTCATGGTCGACCTCCCTTTTAAAAGTTTAGGAATAATCAAGCTAAGGTTCCGATCCGGTTTAATGAAGATCCCGATCTTAGATGTTCAAGCCAAATTTTCAATTAAGTTCCGTTTAGCGTTAGTTTCTTACCAATCTCATGCATGTCGTGTTTTCCGATCTCTCACACTTAGGATAATAATCGCTTTCAGTTATTTCAATATACTCAGACAATCAAGTGTTTAGAAATTTTCTGATCACAACCATTCATTGAACAAAAGAGTCATTTCATTTCAGAATTTGTACAAGTTATTCGGCTGGGGGATCACCCCCAGCCTGATCTACATTTCGCTCACCCTCTCCCTCCTCCTCACTATCCTCACCCTCGCCCCCGGGAGCCAGGTCGGCCATCCAAGAGAAGTCCTCCTCTGGGTAATGCTTCTGGAGTTCAGCTAAGAGGTCCTGGTGAGCATTCACATAAGCACCCGCTATTCCTGTCACCATTTCTTCGTCTTTCGCCTTAAGTTCCTCGATAAGTTGAGCGACCTGAGAAGCTTCGTTGGCCTGAAGCGCCTGGACTTCCCCGAGAGCATGATCCTTTTCAGCCAGAACATGAGACTGTTCGGCCAGCTTGTCTTCATAGAACTTCGCCCGCCCCTCAACCTGAGATATGTAATCCTGAGTGGATAGGAGTTGGGATCGGAGAGAAGCTACTTCCTAATTCTTCTTCTCGATCTCCTTACCCAGGCGATGAGCCTTTTCCCGAACTATGTGCTGGTTCACCAGACACTTCACATTCAGGCTCATGGATCGAGTCAGGATATCGTCAAGGTTATCCGGAGACAGTCTGTCCCGATCCTCCCGAAGGCAGATAGAAGACCCCAAGACTTTGGCAAAATCAGGGTTCTCCCGAACAGTCCGATTGTTCTCCAGAGAAGCGATCAGCACTTGAGCACCACGAGAAGAGGGCTTCGAAGAAGGTCGAGAACGAGCCCCTTCCGTGCTTGGAACAGCTGAAGGAGGTGGAGGTGGCTCTTCCTGTTGAGGAGGAGATCGGACAGCTTCAGTGATCGGCGGTCTCAAAGGTCGGGACGGGCCTCCTTGCGTCTCCCCTGGTTCATGGCTGGGAGTTTGAAGTAGGGCCGAATGCTTCATCTCCTTTATTTTCCGGGAAATCTCTCTCTCCTTCTTCCGCTTCCTAGAACCTTCACCGCCCGCCATACCTACACAAAAAAGAGGTTAGTGAGATCGATAAGGTTCAAAGATCTGAGAAATAGAAAATACCGATGCCAAGATCAGAGAGCTGAAGCCTGCGCTTTTCGCCCGTGATCAACTCCATCGTCCAATGATGCAGCTCGGCAGTCACCGCATCTAAACAGGAGTACTTTTGGGTGGCAGCTTGATTCTTCAGCTCCAGCACTATTAGGCTTTCCTCCTTGTTCAGGGTAATACGCTTCGGAATCAAGGGCCCCTGGTGCCACCAGCTACGGGGGAAGTCCTCGAAGCAGGTCGGATTTTTGCTCCTCAGAATGAAGAAGCGGTTCTTCCAATTCTTAAGGGAGGAGGGCAGATCGGTGAAGAGCCCGCAATGAGGCTTCGCCTGAAAGAACCAATGCTCATCGTCCTTTCGGCGAGTTAGCCTGTGCAGTTCGGCGAACACCTTAGCCGTAGGTCTGATTCCCTTAGCTCGGCACAGGCCTCGGAAGGCTACCAAGATCCGCCACGAGTTAGGGTGAATTTGGGCGATGCACACTCGGTGGAATTTTAGGACCTCCTTGAAGAAGTCGTCCAGAGGGAATCAAAGATCGGCCTTTAACTGTTCTTCGTATACCATCACCATGTCATTCTCTTCAAAGGAGTGATCGGCTCGGTGATCGCCGTGACACCGGATAAGTTCATATGAATAGGGCTCTATGTTATACTCCTGGCTAAACGACTGCAGATCGGTTTCTTGCAAGATCGACGGCAGCTCATCCATAGGAAGATTCTCCCTCCCCGAAGGAGGTGCATGCCTTGATGGTGCGATCCGTCCCCGAGCTGGAACGGAGACCCTAGGAGGTTCTGGTTGCGCGCTTGGCCCGACCACCTCTTCTTCGTCAGACGACCACGAGAACTGAGGAAGGAGGGCTCGCTGCTCTCTGACCCTCGGCACCACTCATTTTCAAAGGAAATAAAGAACTTAAACTAAAAAGAAGATCAAAGCCCTTACCGGAGTCTGATCGGCGTCGGAAGAACTTGAGTAAACGAGAGAACTTTGAGGTTGTGAGCGAGAGATTGAAAATGACATACAGGAGCAAATGGCTAACCCCCCCACCCCTATTTATACTCGTCCGAGCATTTAATGCTCACGAGGTTCTAGGCAGCGCATCGGTTAGCGGGACTCGCCAACTGTTCTGACACGTCTCACGAATATTCCCAAGATTCCATAAAGAGATCGGTTAATTATAGACCGGTAGATCCAGGTGTTTTGAATTACAGATCGGATAAGTGTCATTCAGGTAAAGAATCAGATCGGATAATCATATTAAAGCTCGGAAAATAATCAATGCAATAGTAACAAGATGAGAATTGACTTTTATTTCCAAGAGATCGGATTACATCATTTGGGTGACCTTTAGGGATCGGAATAATAGAGATCGGAAAATGGGGGATCAGCAAGAGAGATCGGGATAGGAGCATGGGAGGGATCGGAAGGCAAAAAGAATAAGACAAATCCCAAATAACCGTCGTCAGAATCAGAGCCGAGGTAGTTAAAGCGTGGCAGACGAGATCTCCACCGCACGCCTAAGAATCACCCGCAATGCTGACAAGTGCCAGGATATGTCATGACAGTCTTGTACATCCCAATCTCCACCGTTGATTTCACTTGTAAGGACGAACCCGGAGCCCTTGGATCAAGAGAGGAGACGACAAGACCAGCGCCTTTCACTCTTAGCCCTCAGATCGCTCCGGACAAGTGGATTTGAGACCGTCAGATTGAAAGAAGAAAAGGACAAATATTCTGAAGAATAATCTCAGCCGTTCATTTTGGTTCTCTTTAATTCTCAAGCATCCGATCATGTCCTTCAAAATCTTGACCCTCCATCTCCCTCAAAATAAATCCTGACCCTTCATGGGGAGCACCCGATTCCTATAAATACCTGCATGAAAAAGCTTGGAAGGGCGGGCAAAAAAGAGAGGTAGTTATTATAGCGGAAGAACTCTGAAACTTCATTCAGTTTGTTATTCTGCTACTTAGAAGTGTTGATTAGAAAGACTTTTTGAAACTAGTTTTCTGAAGTTTTTTTGAAAAGGATTCTGAATACTGGAACTCTACATTTTCATTTTGTTCATTATCTGGTCACACTCTCATTTTCAGCCCTTTATCATCTCTGTTTTCATTCCCATTGTCCAAGCTAAACCTCATTCCACTCGGTTTTTATCTTAATCTGATTGCATTTTAGCTAAGCACCCTTTAGTTCACGATGAACATCAACCCTCAGGCTAATCAATCCGCTGCCTTATCACTATTTCTCACCCTGTAGTTATTTCAATAGATTTGGCTCCTTACAGGTAAGAGCTCATATTGATGTTTTATTAACTGTTTACGTTTATTTTTCGCACTTTCTTTGTTCTTCTTACGTATGCGATTTTCTCCAAGTTCATTTTGTGCAAAAAGAATCCCAAAGAATGTTACTCTCAAGTTATCTCTTTAGTGATCAGTCCATCATTTTATTAATCTTCGTCATTTCTCAATGCAAGTTTTCTAGCTCCTAGTAGCGTGTAAGTGGTTGGGTAAAACGTAGGTAGCTGCAACTTAAGGGTCTCTATTAAGAGAGAGAACCTGAATAACACGTCAGGAAAATAGCCACAATATTGGGCTGACGTAAACGGCAATTCAGCAAGATGCCATAAAGTGGAATAAAACCAAAGTAAACGAAACAGAATAGATCGGACATTAATAGGTACTGGTAAAGGGACCTTAGGGGAGGTCAGCAAAATTCAGTCCAGCTTCTCTTATTTAGTCACAAAATATCAATTAGTTAAAAGAAGCCTTATCCCCAGCACCTTCGAACGCCAGAATCCTTAGCTTTAGGACCTTATGACATATAGCTGAAATTAAAATTCGGGAGATCGGAAAGATCCCATTTAGGTTCCTGTTAATTTAAATAGAGATCGGAGGAGAGTTCTTATCTGGTCTCAAATCAAAATTTTAAATAAATACTTAATAGAGATCGGAAGAGAGTTCTTATCCGGTCTCAACTCAAAATTTTAAATAAATACTTAATAGAGATCGGAAGAGAGTTCTTATCCGGTCTCAAATCAAAATTTAAAATAAATACTTAATAGAGATCGGAAGAGAGTTCTTATCCGGTCTCAACTCAAAATTTTAATAAGCGTTAAATAGAGATCGGAGGAGAGTTCTTATCCGGTCTCAACTCAAAATTTTAATAAGCATTAAATAGAGATCGGAGGAGAGTTCTTATCCGGTCTCTACTCAAAATTTTTAATGATTTAAAAGAGATCGGAGGAGAGTTCTTATCCGGTCTCAACTCAGAATTTTAACAAATATTAAAGAGTTCGGAGAAGAGTTCTTATCCGATTCTTAAATAAGATTTTAATAAAATATTCCTTTCAAATAAAATTAACATACAACAATAACTCACAAAGGTTGTCTCATTTACTTATGTATCTGGGTGATCCAAATTTAGTGAAAAATCAAATGTTCCTTTAGTTAAAAGGATTAACATGTCCATTCAAGCCTTCCTAACTAATGCAAAAATTAAACCTACTTACCCTTATTAAGGGACGAGGTGGGGTGCCTAACACCTTCCCCACCCGTTTACGGACCCCGAACCTAGAATCTTTGTCTTGAAGTGGTTTCATTTCAATTCATTTTCACAAATGGTTTTCTTTAGTTTCCCTCAAAACTAAGGTGGCGACTCCTCACTTTTTCCCACTTCGGTGAGGGTTCGTTCAGGCGACCGCAAAACCCCTTGCGACAGCTTGGCGACTCCACTGGGGAGAGTACTGACTTAACCCCGGTCTAGAGGTCCAAAAGTAGATTTAATTTTTTCCGATCAAATTATAGTGGGCTCATTCGGCAATATTTTATACGTTAATTATTGTTATTCCGCTAACTGTTTTACTTGTTTTGCTTGTTTTATCCTCCTACAGTGCTCTTCGTTTCGAAAAAAAAAGGAAAAAGGAAAAATGGAAAGAATAAAATCCCCCTGAATTGGGAAGAGGTAAAGGTGTCCCTTCACACACTGAACACTCACACGATGTCCTCACACACTTCGGTCCTATACCCGGGCTTTCTTACCCTTTTAGGAAAGTAGGAGGGGGTCATGTAGCGGTGCAGTGGGTTTTACCCGTTAGTATCCGTGAAGGCTTGCTTTCAGATTGAAACTCGTTCTATCCTTTGTGATACTCGTGGAACTTTCCCGATAATATCATGGTTATAGAGCGGGGCTCTCTTATTCTGATGAGGGCAATTTGGGAACCTGTGGCTTTTAGAAAATTAGACCTTGAGCTAAAACTATCACAATAGCTGAAAGTCGTAGTAAGCTACCTTATAAGATAGAACTATCCAATTAGGTAGCACTCATCCGGTATCAAGAGTCTCCCTATGTTAGGACAAAAAGGGGCATACTTACTCTTACCCTGTTTTGCTTTAATTTCCTTTTGTTCGTTTTTGTGAGGGTAATCTTGAATTCTACTGAAACACCTACACATTTTCCTACTTTGATAAATGTGTATGTGTCACCTCTATATGATATGATTCAAAATTATCCAAATTTATCTTGCTAACGAGTTTTTCCGCAGGCATCATCAAACCAAGAGTCTGTGAGAAGGATAAGGCACCATTTTTATCATGGCGTCCTCGAGTCAGTCGGCAGAAGAAGTTCGGAATGCTAAACTTTGGTCTAAATCAACTCATACTCCAGTACCCCCGCAAAATAATGTTTCCAACGCACATTCTAGCTTACTACCCTCATGGGATCTGAATAAAATTGAGGTCAGAATGAACAGCCTAGAGGGTCTGTCTAATGGATGGAGGTCGCTGCCCGATCAGGTCAAGGCACGATTTGAAAGGAAATACGGGAAAATTGCAACCCTAATGCGAGTCAAGGTCCAAATCCCGGCATTGAAAGCCATGCTGTCAGTTTGGAATCCTAAGTACGGGGTATTCTCTTTCAATGACATTGATACAGTTCCCACTATGGAAGAATATCAGGCATTACTAAAGATTCCTTACTCAACACAGAATCGGATCTACCTACACCTTGAGCATAGGCAGACCTGGAAAAAATTAACACATTTGTTGGTATTTCTTCGGAGGAGGCAAAGTCAAAAGAAACAGTCAAAGGGAACACGCATGGATGGTATTGGACCTACCTCGAGAAGCGGTTAGATCAATACCTCCAAGAGAAATAGTGGGATCAAGCTTCAGTAGCACTCGCATTGGGAATCTATGGCCTGATTTTGTTCCCAGGACCATTAGGAATCATAACCTGCAGCACGGTGGAAGTATTCTGAGCGGTAGAAAGGCAGGAGGTCAATCCGATATCGGCAATTCTTGCAGAGACCTTATTAACCCTTACCTACTGCAGACAACAGGGTAAAGGGTCCATCAAGTGTTGTTCTCAATTGTTATATCTCTGGATCATCAGTCACATGTGTCCTGTGGAGACAAAGGGATTGACTTGGTACCTTGACCAGCCTCCTATCGAGATGATGACCCGGTTAGTAATCAGTCCGAAGAATGAACAGCAGTGGCGGGAACGGATTTTGAGTTTCAATAGCCACGAATACTGTTGGAAGAAGCTGTGGACGTCAGGCCAACCCGTTTTGATCGGTACGGGAGGTAATCAATCGGTATCCTTAATCGGAGTAACCGGGTACACAAGTTACACTCCGGCATTGGTAATGAGGCAGTTTGGCTCGACACAGACCAGAATCGACAGTGAAGAATAGCACCAAGGTCATTTCTACCACGAGCTCAAAGAAGAGGAAGGGTTGAAAATGGCTCGCAGATCCTGGGAAAACATCTCTCTGATGGAAAGGTCGCCTAAAGGTCCAAGTGCCACACACGATTATCTTGAATGGAGGGCTAACAGGGACCGAGAACACTCAACTGAAGAATTCGAAGACAGTGACCCGCGCCGAGATGTCCTATTAGAAGAAGCGGATAACCGTCTAGATGACTCATTACAAAAGGCAAATACCGAAAACTCACAACTGCAAGAACAAATAAAGCAGTTGGAGGACCAATAGTAGAAACTTAAAAGAAAAGTGAGAAGACTCAAGGAAGAGGCAAGGGCCGAAAGGATGGGGTTCGAAGAGCAAGAGGTACATTGGGAAGAGGAAAGAGACTCTCTTCAAGCTGAGGTCAAAGAAATGAAAGTGCAGAATAGTAAGCTTCAGGAAAAGATGAAATACCAAGAGGTACTCGTTGAAGAGTATAAACAGGAAAACAAAAAGAAGAAGCTCGAATTAAAAGAACAGGCGCTACTCATCAACGATATCTTGAAAGAGTGTGCTAAGGAAAGGAAAGAGAAAGAAAAACAAGTTGCTCTCTATCAAGAGCTGAAAGAGAATATTGACCAGCTGGAGAGAACAATAGCACAGGGAAAGCAAGAACTCTTACCTGAATCTGAGTATGCTCTGAAAGCATTCGATCCTGCCAAACAAGAAGAAAGGTTATATGAGTATCTCAGAAAATGTCATCTCATTATAAAAAACCTCCCAGAGCCTAGGCCGATGTAAAGAACACGGTGTACAAATTATTCAGTTAATGAAATGATTTTTGAACCATTATTTAGCAAATTTGTGAATGAATAATATGACTCCCTTAGGAACTCCCTCGCTAGGGTTATATGAAAAATTGAATGCGCTATATGGACAGGTATCATAAATGCGCATTCAATCCAGTCTTTCACAATCAGACTATTGAACGATGCCATGATAAAAGTGATGCAGTTATCCTTCAATAGATTTCATTTCTGGCCCTCAAATGCCACCGTATCCTTCGTCTACATCAGGACCTTATTTAATTTTGATCAAAATTCACTAAAAATTTCTTTTTTGGCTCCTTACAGAAAAACAACATTGCTTCGAACAAGGCAAGTCTGACCAAGCACGCGATTCAACCCCAGCGAGTGTACTTAACAAGATCTCGAACAAGAAAACTAATGGAAGACTAGGAACAAGTACAGAACCTACAGGGGCAAGTGTCTGAACTAAAAGACTAGGTTTCAGAACTTATGAAGCTGATGAGGGAGATGTCCCAAAATAAGCCAGCTTCAGACCTTAACCTACCATTACCTCCCCCACCTCCTACAACGGTTGATTCTCACTACGCTTCAACCTCTTTCACTTTCCAGCCACCAATCTAGGATCCAACGGTCACTGTCAATCCGGTTCCACTAAATAATGAACCTCCTTTCTCTTATTATCCAGCCATCCCGAATGTCGAACCATCTCTTTCGGTCCCGAACCCTCCAATTCATTCTGCCCCTCATTTCCCAGTCGGGGGAGTACCTCACACAATAGGAGGAGAAAGTAAGATGAGAGAAAATGAGAAGCTGTCTGCTCTAGAAGAGAGACTGAGAGCGATAGAGGGGCTGAACATGTATGGTTCAGTCGATGTGGCATCACTAAGATTAGTACCGGATGTGGTGGTGCCACCCAAATTCAAGGTCCCTGATTTTGACAAGTATACTGGGAATTCGGACCCTCGAATTCATTTGGCCACCTATATTGCCAAGATGTCCTCTATGACAGATGATGACAGACTGTTAATCCACTTCTTTCACGAGAGGCTCTCTGGAGCAGCCCTGAGGTGGTGCGTTCAGTTAGACAGGAGCAGACTGCGCTCCTGGAAGGATTTAGCCGAGGCCTTTTTGAAGCAGTACAAATTTAACTGCGATGTGGCCCCCACAAGGAGGGATCTTTAAAATCTGGTGCAGAAAGACCGGGAAAGCTTCAAGGAGTATGCCCAGAGGTGGAGAGAAAAGGCGGCAGAAGTACATCCCCCAGTGACCGATAATGAGCTATGCTCTCTATTTATCAAGACTTTGAAGGCTCCCTACTTCAACTTGATGATTGGAAACACTTCCAACAGCTTCTCTGACATCATCCAGGCCGGTGAAAGAATAGAGGCCAATCTAAGAATGGGACGGTTGCAGGAGTTGGCTGAGAACCCTGCGAAGAAGACTGCCAGCTTTGGCAAGAAGAAGAAGGGTGATGTGCATTCTGTCACCCGTCAAAACAATTATTCCCCATTCCCTCAAAACAATTACCGGCCATATCCTTCCCCTCATGGCCAAACCATCGCAAACATTCCGCCTCCTCTCCCAAATTATCCACACCCGCGCCCACAATATCCCCCGCCTGCAAATTACCAACCAAGACCACCTCGTCCTCCTGTTCAATCAAGACCACCACAAAACAACCCAAGACCCCCAAGAAACCCTGATCCACCTCTTCCCCTCCCACTCAGTGAAATATACCGATACCTCGTCGGTATAAACCAAATCGTACCAGTTCCCCTAGACCCGATCCAGCCGCCATACCCTAGGTGGTATGATGCCACTGCCCGTTGTGAGTACCATGGAGGGGCACAAGGGCATTCAACTGACAACTGCGGTGCACTCAGGGGGAGAGTGCACGCTTTAATCCGAAACGGGTGGCTGAAAATTGAGGGAAATGGTTCCCTCCCCAATGTTACCTCAAACCCACTGCCTAACCATAATGCGGGCAGTGGTGTAAATATGATAGAGCCTGATGGAGAGAGGTTGGCACCAGAGGTAGACGAGCTCATCCCTCATTTTGAGGGGATTTTTGCCATGGCAGTAAGAGAAGGCTACCTTTGCCCCCGGATATCAGGGTCGGGAAGAGATACGGGATGTCCTTACCATGGAGGGGTAGCTGACCATGAGCTGCGAGATTGTGAGGGATTCAAACAAGAGGTCCAAAACTTGTTATCCCTCAAAGTTCTGAGATGCCAGACAAAGTCAAAGATGGAAGGGGGAGTGAATACCACTAGATTCAGCCAAACTGCTTCTACCTCCAAACCCAGAATCACCTTCTCACCCCCAGTAGCCTCACCGCCAGTAATGGTCATCCGAACTCTGCCCCAGTTCCCTGTCACCAATACTCACGCTGTCCCTTGGAACTATAATTTCTAAGTTTTCACTCAGGGAGCGTCAAGTAGTACATCTGCTCCTAATCTTGCCTCACCTCCGGCACCACCAAAACCATGTTTTGCTCCTCATGAGCATTTCAGAATGACTTATGCTGGACTTACCAGCAACATTACTCCCCAAACCAGTCCTCAGCCCGTTATTGCCACAAAACCCTCTCCACCTGAGCAAGAAGTCGAGTTTATGACTCGAAGTGGGAGGTGTTATAGGAACGAAGAAAGAGAAAAGAGGAAAGGGAAAGTAAAAATGGGAGAGTCATCAAGAAATACAGAAGAGGAGGTTGAGAAAGCAGGGGAAGTAGACCCTGCTGAACATAAAGAAGAGGAAGAAGCTTTGCTCCAAATAATGAAACAGTGAGTATGATGTAGTTGAGCGATTGAGAAGACACCGCTCAATTTCATCATATCACTGATCCTGAGCTCAGAAGTCCACCGACAAGCCTTGCAGAGAATCCTGGATCAGGCCTTTGTAAACCCCGACATCACACCGGGGCAGTTTGAGAAGATAGTAGAACAAATGCAGGCATCCAGCTTTGTAGCCTTTTCTGAAGAGGAAATAGACCCTGCAGGCTTAAGGCACAATAAAGCTCTGCATGTAACTGTGAAATGTAAAGGTTGTATAGTGGCCAAGGTCCTCATCGATAACGGATCAGCCCTCAATGTACTGCCTAGCGCCACCTTAGCCAGGCTGCCGGTTGACCAATCTGATATACGTCGGAGTGCTATGGTGGTGAGAGCCTTCGACGGTACAAGGAGAGAAGTGCTGGGAGACATTGACTTGCCAATCCAAGTCAGTGCATGTACTTTCAACGTCACGTTTCAGGTGATGAACATTGAGCCGGCCTACACTATGTTGTTGGGGAGGCCGGGGATCCATTCTGCGAATGCTGTTCCTTCAACTTTGCACCAGAAAATAAAATACATTAAGGACGGCAAAATCGTCACTGTAAGGGGTGAAGAAGCCATATTGGTCCCCAAGCCGCAATCACTTCCTTATGTGGAAGCGGCTGAGGAGTCGTTGGAAAGCTCTTTCCAGGCCCTCGAATTACAAGATACCGGGAAGGAGGGGGCTATGGCCATGGTGGCCAAAATAATGTCAAGAAATGGGTATCAAGAAGGAAAAGGCCTAGGCACTGCCTTGCAAGGGATCGTGGAGCCAATACCGGCTATCCAGAAAATAGGCCATTACGGATTGGGTTATGAGGAAGATGCTCTCATGGATGGGCAATTCTGGATGAGAAACAGACTTCGAGATCAGAGATTTGACTAGAAAATCGGGAGAATGAAAGTAGTCCCGAGAATCACAGAAGTCTTCACTAAACCGGTCATTGAAAATCCGGCAGAGGTGGAAGAATCACCTGATGAACCATCCATCGAAGTCATCTACCTGGATCCCTTATATGAAGCTCTAGTCTCACCAATAGCTGAGGGGCAAGAATTGGACAACTGGACGGCAGAGGACATCCCTGTACTCAATTTCGAGACCATTCATCAATTAACACCTAATAATACAATAGACTCAGAAATTCCTCTGGTTAATTTTGAAATCCCCATAACTGCCATTACTTCAAGTGATTCTGAGGAAGACCTTACAGAAGAAAGCAATGAAGAGGATGAACCCTCCCTAGTGCCTTGTGGAGACGAAACGCACACCATAAATTTAGGCACTGAAGAAGTAAAAAGGGAACTTAAGGTAGTGGAGAGTGAAAAATTGGGAGATATGATCAGTCTGCTTAAAGAATTCCTCGACGTATTTTCCTGGAGCTATGATGATATGGTGGGTTTGGACCCTCAGATAGTGACACATAGAATTCCCCTAATTCCGGGGACAGTCCCAGTAAAACAGAAGTTAAGGAGAATGAATCCCGACACACTGCTCAAAGTTCGGGATGAAGTCAAGAAACAGTATGACGCTGGGTTCCTGGAGGTGGTCAAATACCCCCAATGGGTGGCTAATGTCATCCCGGTAATGAAGAAGGACGGGAGAGTCAGGGTGTGCGTTGACTACAGGGATCTTAATAAAGCAAGTCTAAAAGATGATTTCCCTCTCCCCCACATTGATGTATTAGTAGACAATGCTGCGGGATTGGGCAGGTGCTCATGCATTGATGGGGCATCTGGGTACAATCAGATCCCGATGGATGAGGAAGACAAGGATAAGACTGCTTTCATCACTCAATGGGGAGTGTTTTGCTATCGGGTCATGCCTTTCGGGTTGAAGAATGCTGGTGCCACCTATCAGCGCGCTATGGTCACATTATTCCACGATATGATGCATAAAGAGGTGGAAGTGTATGTGGATGATATGATCATCAAATCCCAGGGAGAAGAAAGTCATGTGCAGGTACTGACGAAAGTATTTGAGAGACTCAGGAAATATCAGTTGAAACTGAACCCTGCCAAATGCATATTCGGAGCTAGGTCAGGAAAATTGTTGGGGTTCATAGTGAGCGAAAAGGGAATAGAGGTAGATCCAGACAAGGTTCGAGCTATTCAAGAAATGCCATCCCCAAAAACAGAAAGGGAGGTACGCAGTTTCCTGGGAAAGTTGAACTACATTTCGAGATTTATTTCTAATCTCACTGCCAAAGCTGAGCCTATTTTCAGACTACTCCGAAAGAATAATTCCACCCAGTGGGATTCAGTTTGCCAGGAGGCTTTTGAGAAAATTAAGCAATAATTGACCAGCCCGCCAGTATTGGTTCGACCTGTGGCGGGGAGGCCTCTTATCCTGTATATGGCGGTCCAATAGAACTCGATGGGGTGCGTTTTGGGACAACATGATGATACCGGCCGAAAGGAGAGGGCTATTTATTACCTGAGTAAAAAGTTCAATGACTGTGAGTCAAGATACTCTTTCTTAGAAAAGACTTGCTGCGCATTAGCCTGGACAGCGAATCGCCTCAAGCACTACATGCTGAATCACAAAACATGGCTCATCTCCAGGATGGATCCTATTAAATATGTATTCGAAAGCCCATTCGTGCCAGGCAGAATAGCTAAATGGCAGGTTATACTCTCCCAATATGACATAGTTTATATGACCAGGAAAGCGGTGAAAGGTAGTGTAATCGCTAACCTCCTAGCAGAGAATCCTATCCAGGATTATGAAGCTCTGGATTTTGAGTTCCCTGATGAGCACATTAATGAAGTAGACTGCGAAGGAGAGGGGCCAGCCGATGTATGGGAAATGTATTTCGACGGAGCTGTCAATTTGTCCGGTAATGGAATTGGAGCTGTGTTGATATCCCCGGATGGAAAACATTTTCTGATAGCTGTCAAGTTGAGATTTGACTGCACCAACAATGTCGCGGAATACGAAGCTTGTGTGATGGGACTATAGGCTGCCATCGAAATGAAAATCAAGAAGTTGGAGGTATATGGAGACTCAGCCTTGATTATATACCAAGTCAAGGGAGAATGGCAAACCAAGGATCCCAAGCTAATCCCATATCAGAAGTACTTACTGGAGCTGATTAAGAAATTCGAAGAGATCTCTTTCACTCACCTTAGTAGGGACAAGAATCAATTTGCTGATGCTTTAGCTACTCTAGCCGTTATGGCCCAAATGGAAGAAGGGTAGATAACTCAAGCATTGAGGATTAAAGCAAGAGATGAGCCAGCTTACTGCTTCATGATTGAAGAAGAGCCCGACGGTAAACCTTGGTATCATGACATCCTGGTCTACTGCAGAACCAGAGAATTCCCCTCGGGGGCAAACCGAAACGAAAAGAGAATGATCCGAAGATTGGCATTGGGATACTTCCCCAGTGGTGAAACCCTATACAAGAGAGGGTCCAACGGTGAACTGTTGAGATGTGTGGATGCAAAAGAGGCGAAGAAAATCCTTTTTGAAACTCATGAAGGAAATTGTGCAACCCATGCCAATGGGCACATGATGGCTAAGAAAATCATGCGACGGGGATATTTTTGGACTACAATGGAAAAGGATTGGATCGAGTATTTCCGAAAATGCCATAAGTGTCAAATCTATACAGATCCGATCAATGTGCCGCCTCACAAATTGTTCAACCTCTCCTCGCCATGGCCTTTCGCAATGTGGGGCATCGATGTGATTGGTCCCATCAATCCCAAGGCATCCAATGGGCATAGATTCATCCTTGTGGCCATCGACTATTTCTCCAAGTGGGTCGAAGCGACATCCTATGCGCACATCACATATAATACGTTTCTCATATTCCTCAGAAGCAATATCATCTGCCGGCATGGCCTCCCTAATGAAATCGTCACTAATAACGCTAAGAATCTGAATGGCCCAAGGATTCAGAAATTGTGTGATCAATACAAAATCCGGCACCTCAATTCCTCCCCATACCATCCCCAGATGAATGGAGCAGTGGAAGCTGCAAACAAAAACCTCAAGAGGATAATCCGGAAAATAACGGTCACGTATAGGGATTGGCATGATATGCTTCCTTACGCTCTCCACGCATACCGGACTTCTGTAAGAACCTCAACTGGGGCAACTCCATACTCACTGGTTTTCGGGATGGAAGCGGTATCACCTATTGAAGTTGAAATCCCTTCCTTAAGAATTCTGAAGGAATCAGGGATTGATGAGTCAGAATGGATCCAGTCAAGGTTGGGTCAGTTAAACTTGCTAGATGAGAAAAGATTAGCAGCAGCATGTCATGGGCAGTTATACCAGACAAGGATGGCTAGAGCGTTTGATAAAAGCATTCGCCCACGCGAATTCCAACCCGAGGACCTAGTTCTGAAGAAAGTACTGCCGAATCAAAATGATCCCCAGGGCAAATGGTCACCAACCTATGAGGGGCCCTATGTGGTTAAAAAGGCATTTTCTGGAGGAGCCTTGATCTTGACCCACATGGACGGTGAAGAGTTTCTGAGACCTGTGAATGTTGACACCGTCAAGAAATACTATGCCTAAAAAAAAAAAAAGGAAAAAAGAGTAGGAGTGAAAACCCAAAAAGGCACTCCTAGCAAAATGTGTGAAAGAAGGCGAAAACCCCGAAGGGGTGCTTTCTGTAAAACGAGTGAAGGATGAAAACCTGAAAGGGCGTCTTGAAAAAGGAAGTTAGCAAAAAAAAAAAAAAAAAAAAATCTAGGGGTGAAAACCTGAAAGGGCATCCCAAGAACCAAAATGGAGAAACAAGGAATGGGGGGCATGAAACCAGGATGAAGAGGAAACTGTCACGGCATGAGGCTTCAGAGAACTTGAAATGATGGCATTTAAGGGATTTCAAAATCAGCCACAAGGAATATGTGAGATCTATCCTTGTACCCTTCTTCTTTGAAACTTCTTCTTTGTTTATATTAAACCGTAATAAAATCACACTTCATTCCCCATGTTTCTATCTTTCCCTTATATTTATCTTTCTGCAATCTCGGTATTTAATGCGCTATTTAAATCAGTTAAATTTTTGCCATAAGATTAAGATTTGACAATTGATAACCTCACGTACTTTACTATGAGATTTGCAGGGAATGACAAAAAAAAAAAAAAACTAGAGGTGAAAAAAAAAAATCTAGGGGTGAAAACCTGAAAGGGCATCCCAAGAACCAAAATGGAGAAACAAGGAATGGGGGGCATGAAACCAGGATGAAGAGGAAACTGTCACGGCATGAGGCTTCAGAGAACTTGAAATGATGGCATTTAAGGGATTTCAAAATCAGCCACAGGGAATATGTGAGATCTATCCTTGTACCCTTCTTCTTTGAAACTTCTTCTTTGTTTATATTAAACCGTAATAAAATCACACTTCATTCCCCATGTTTCTATCTTTCCCTTATATTTATCTTTCTGCAATCTCGGTATTTAATGCGCTATTTAAATCAGTTAAATTTTTGCCATAAGATTAAGATTTGACAATTGATAACCTCACGTACTTTACTATGAGATTTGCAGGGAATGACAAAAAAAAAAAAAAACTAGAGGTGAAAAAAAAAAATCTAGGGGTGAAAACCTGAAAGGGCATCCCAAGAACCAAAATGGAGAAACAAGGAATGGGGGGCATGAAACCAGGATGAAGAGGAAACTGTCACGGCATGAGGCTTCAGAGAACTTGAAATGATGGCATTTAAGGGATTTCAAAATCAGCCACAGGGAATATGTGAGATCTATCCTTGTACCCTTCTTCTTTGAAACTTCTTCTTTGTTTATATTAAACCGTAATAAAATCACACTTCATTCCCCATGTTTCTATCTTTCCCTTATATTTATCTTTCTGCAATCTCGGTATTTAATGCGCTATTTAAATCAGTTAAATTTTTGCCATAAGATTAAGATTTGACAATTGATAACCTCACGTACTTTACTATGAGATTTGCAGGGAATGACCAAAAAAAAAAAAAAAAAACTAGAGGTGAAAACCTGGAAAGGCGCTTCTGGTCATATAGACGAAGGGGAAGTAAAAACCCGCGAGGGTGCTTTTCGGGAGAAAATCTGAAAAAACAGAAATGGGGCATTTGAAGAAACAAGGCCATAGGTCAAGTCTTGCAACTCGTCCTCCATTCGTCATTGGTCTTCGAGATCCTATTAAGTACACTTCATTGGGGAAGAACTTCTTATGTCCGGATCAGGCTTGCTTTGTAAGTGAAATTTAAATTTCCTGCTATCAACCTCTGGTTCCTTGATCTAAGTTGATTTTAATTTCCTGCAATTTTAATTTCCTGCAATTTAAATTTCCTGCTATCAACCTCTGGTTCCTTGATCTAAGTTGATTTTAATTTTATGCAATTTAAATTTCCTGCTATCAACCTCTGGTTCCTTGATCTAAGTTGATTTTAATTTTATGCAATTTAAATTTCCTGTTATCAACCTCTGGTTCCTTGATCTAAGTTGATTTTAATTTCCTGCATTTACATTTACTGTTATCAACCTCTGGTTCCTTGATCTAAGTTGATTTTAATTTTATGCAATTTAAATTTCCTGCTATCAACCTCTGGTTCCTTGATCTAAGTTGATTTTAATTTTATGCAATTTAAATTTCCTGTTATCAACCTCTGGTTCCTTGATCTAAGTTGATTTTAATTTCCTGCATTTACATTTCCTGTTATCAACCTCTGGTTCCTTGATCTAAGTTGATTTTAATTTTATGCAATTTAAATTTCCTGTTATCAACCTCTGGTTCCTTGATCTAAGTTGATTTTAATTTCCTGCATTTACATTTCCTGTTATCAACCTCTGGTTCCTTGATCTAAGTTGATTTTAATTTTATGCAATTTAAATTTCCTGCTATCAACCTCTGGTTCCTTGATCTAAGTTGATTTTAATTTTATGCAATTTAAATTTCCTGTTATCAACCTCTGGTTCCTTGATCTAAGTTGATTTTAATTTCCTGTTATCAACCTCTGGTTCCTTGATCTAAGTTGATTTTAATTTCCTGCAATTTAAATTTCCTGTTCTCAACCTCTGGTTCCATGATCTAAGTTGATTTTAATTTCCTGCAATTTAAATTTCCTGTTATCAACCTCTGGTTCCTTGATCTAAGTTGATTTTAATTTCCTGCAATTTAAATTTCCTGCTATCAACCTCTGGTTCCTTGATCTAAGTTGATTTTAATTTCCTGCATTTACATTTCCTATTAACAACCTCTGGTTCCTTGATCCAAGTTGATTTTAATTTAACTTCTGATACCGATCCCTAGGTCACTGACTTAGGTATGCTTTAGTTTCGGACACCTAATCGTCCAAAATACAGTGCGAATCTTTACATAATTCCTACACGGGAAATTTTTCCCTTAATAGAAATTATGTAAAGAGGGGCAGCTGTCGACACCATATTTTGGCCGATCCCCAGAATCTATAAACTTCGAAACCGATCCCTAGCGCTAAGTCTCTCCTTGCTATTTAACCACAGTTCCGATCTCTCTTCACAGAGAATTGAGTCAATGCTAAGCCTTACCCGTCTCTCAATCATTCACCGATCTCTCAAGCCAATTGTCAAATATCCTGACCAGTTAACTATATTCCCGATCTCTCTTGTCAGACGAAATTGAATTAACACTAGAGCCTTGCTGCCAGTATTCATGGTCGACCTCCCTTTTAAAAGTTTAGGAATAATCAAGCTAAGGTTCCGATCCGGTTTAATGAAGATCCCGATCTTAGATGTTCAAGCCAAATTTTCAATTAAGTTCCGTTTAGCGTTAGTTTCTTACCAATCTCATGCATGTCGTGTTTTCCGATCTCTCACACTTAGGATAATAATCGCTTTCAGTTATTTCAATATACTCAGACAATCAAGTGTTTAGAAATTTTTCGATCACAACCATTCATTGAACAAAAGAGTCATTTCATTTCATTTCATTTCAGAATTTATACAAGTTATTCGGCTAGGGGATCACCCCCAGCCTGATCTACATTTCGCTCACCCTCTCCCTCCTCCTCACTATCCTCACCCTCGCCCCCAGGAGCCAGGTCGGCCATCCAAGAGAAGTCCTCCTCTGGGTAACGCTTCTAGAGTTCGGCTAAGAGGTCCTGGTGAGCATTCACATAAGCACCTGCTATTCCTGTCACCATTTCTTCGTCTTTCGCCTTAAGCTCCTCGATAAGTTGAGCGACCTGAGAAGCTTCGTTGGCCCGAAGCGCCTGGACTTCCCCAAGAGCACGATCCTTTTCAGCCAAAACATGAGACTGTTCGGCCAGCTTGTCTTCATAGAACTTCGCCCGCCCCTCAACCTGAGATATGTAATCCTGAGTGGATAGGAGTTGGGATCGGAGAGAAGCTACTTCCTGATTCTTCTTCTCGATCTCCTTGCCCAGGCGATGAGCCTTTTCCCGAACTATGTGCTGGTTCACCAGACACTCCACATTCAGGCTCATGGATCGAGTCAGGATATCGTCAAGGTTGTCCGGAGACAATCTATCCCGATCCTCCCGAAGGCAAATAGAAGACCCCAAGACTTTGGCAAAATCAGCGTTCTCCCGAACAGTCCGATTGTTCTCCAGAGAAGCGATCAGCACTTGAGCGCCATGAGAAGAGGGCTTCGAAGAAGGTCGAGAACGAGCCCCTTCCGTGCTTGGAACAGCTAAAGGAGGTGGAGGCGGCTCTTCCTGTTAAGGAGGAGATCGGACAGCTTCAGTGATCGGTGGTCCCGAAGGTCGGGACAGGCCTCCTTGCGTCTCCCCTGGTTCATGGCCGGGAGTTTGAAGTAGGGCTGAACGCTTCATCTCCTTTATTTTTCGGGAAATCTCTCTCTCCTTCTTCCGCTTCCTAGAACCTTCATCGCCCGCCATACCTACACAAAAAAGAGGTCAGTGAGATCGATAAGGTCCAAAGATCTGAGAAATAGAAAATACCGATGCCAAGATCAGAGAGCTGAAGCCCGCGCTTTTTGCCCGTGATCAACTCCATCGTCCAATGATGCAGCTCGGCAGTCACCGCATCTAAACAGGAGTACTTTTGGGTGGCAGCTTGATTCTTCAGCTCCAACACTATTAGGCTTTCCTCCTTGTTCAGGGTAATACGCTTCGGAATCAAGGGCCCCTGGTGCCACCAGCTACGGGGGAAGTCCTCGGCGGTCGGATTTTGCTCCTCGAGAATGAAGAAGCGGTTCTTCCAATTCTTAAGGGAGGAGGCGGTCGGTGAAGAGCCCGCAATGAGGCTTCGCTGAAAGAACCAATGCTCGTCGTCCTTTGGCGAGTTAGCTGTCTTGATTCGACGAACACCTTAGCCGTGAGTCTGATTCCCTTAGCTCGCACAGCCTCGAAGGCTACCAAGATCCGCCACGAGTTAGGGTGAATTTGGGCGATGCACACTCGGTGGAATTTTAGGACCTCCTTGAAGAAGTCGTCGGAGGAATCAAGACCGGCCTTTAACTGTTCTTCGTATACCATCACCATGTCATTCTCTTCAAAGGAGTGATCGGCTCGGTGATCGCCGTGACACCGGATAAGTTCATATGAATCGGGCTCTATGCTGTACTCTGGCTAAGCATTTGCAGTCGGTTTCTTGCAAGATCGACGGCAGCTCATCCATAGGAAGATTCTCCCTCCCCGAAGGAGGTGCATGCCTTGATGGTGCAATCCGCCCCCGAGCTGGAACGGAGACCCTAGGAGGTTCTGGTTGCGCGCTTGGCCCGACCACCTCTTCTTTGTCAGACGACTACGAGAACTGAATGGAAGGAGGGCTCGCCGCTCTCTGACCCTCGGCACTGCTCATTTTCAAAGGAAATAAAGAACTTAAACTAAAAAGAAGATCAAAGCCCTTACCGGAGTCTGATCGGCGTCGGAAGAACTTGAGTAAACGAGAGAACTTTGAGGTTGTGAGCGAGAGATTGAAAATGACATACAGGAGCAAATGGCTAACCCCCCCACCCCTATTTATACTCGTCCGAGCATTTAATGCTCACGAGGTTCCAGGCAGCGCATCGGTTAGCGGGACTCGCCAGCTGTTTTGACACGTCTCACGAATATTCCCAAGATTCCATAAAGAGATCGGTTAATTATAGACCGGTAGATCCAGGTGTTTCGGATTACAGATCGGATAAGTGTCATTCAGGTAAAGAATCAGATCGGATAATCATATTAGAGCTCGAAAAATAATCAATGCAATAGTAACAAGATGAGAATTGACTTTTATTTCCAAGAGATCGGATTACATCATTTGGGCGACCTTTAGGGATCGGAATAATAGAGATCGAAAAATGGGGGATCAACAAGAGAGATCGGGATAGGAGCATGGGAGGGATCGGAAGGCAAAAAGAATAAGACAAATCCCAAATAACCGTCGTCAGAATCAGAGCCGAGGTAGTTAAAGCGTGGCAGACGAGATCTCCACCGCACGCCTAAGAATCGCCCGCAATGCTGACAGGTGCCAGGATATGTCATGACAGTCCTGTACATCCCAATCTCCACCGTTGATTTCACTTGTAAGGACGAACCCGGAGCCCTTGGATCAAGAGAGGAGACGACAAGACCAGCGCCTTTCGCTCTTAGCCCTCAGATCGCTCCGGACAAGTGGATTTGAGACCGTCAGATTGAAAGAAGAAAAGGACAAATATTCTGAAGAATAATCTCAGCTGTTCATTTTGGTTCTCTTTAATTCTCAAGCATCCGATCATGTCCTTCAAAATCTTGACCCTCCATCTCCCTCAAAATAAATCCTGACCCTTCATGGGGAGCACCCGATTCCTATAAATACCTGCATGAAAAACTGTTCAGGGGACGGGCAAAAAAGAGAGGTAGTTATTATAGCGGAAGAACTCTAAAACTTCATTCAGTTTGTTATTCTGCTACTTAGAAGTGTTGATTAGAAAGACTTTTTGAAACTAGTTTTCTGAAGTTTTTTTGAAAAGGATTCTGAATACTGGAACTCTACATTTTTAGTTTGTTCATTATCTGGTCACACTCTCATTTTCAGCCCTTTATCATCTCTGTTTGCATTCCCATTGTCCAAGCTAAACCTCATTCCACTCGGTTTTTATCTTAATCTGATTGCATTTTAGCTAAGCACCCTTTAGTTCACGACGAACATCAACCCTCAGGCTAATCAATCCGCTGCCTTATCACTATTTCTCACCCCGTAATTATTTCAATAGATTTGGCTCCTTACAGGTAAGAGCTCATATTGATGTTTTATTAACTGTTTACGTTTATTTTTCGCACTTTCTTTGTTCTTCTTACGTATGCGATTTTCTCCAAGTTCATTTTGTGCAAAAAGAATCCCAAAGAATGTTACTCTCGAGTTATCTCTTTAGTGATCAGTCCATCATTTTATTAATCTTCGTCATTTCTGAATGCAAGTTTTCTAGCTCCTATTAGCGTGTAAGTGGTTGGGTAAAATGTAGGTAGCTGCAACTTAAGGGTCTTTATTAAGAGAGAGAACCTGAATAACACGTCAGGAAAATAGCCACAATATTGGGCTGACGTAAACGGCAATTCGGCAAGATGCCATAAAGTGGAATAAAACCAAAGTAAACGAAACAGAATAGATCAGACATTAATAGGTACTGGTAAAGGGACCTTAGGGGAGGTCAGCAAAATTCAGTCCAGCTTCTCTTATTTAGTCACAAAATATCAATTAGTTAAAAGAAGCCTTATCCCCAGCACCTTCGAACGCCAGAATCCTTAGCTTTAGGACCTTATGAGCTTTAGGACCTTATGACATGTAGCTGAAATTAAAATTCGGGAGATCGAAAAGATCCCATTTAGGTTCCTGTTAATTTAAATAGAGATCGGAGGAGAGTTCTTATCCGGTCTCAAATCAAAATTTTAAATAAATACTTAATAGAGATCGGAAGAGAGTTCTTATCCGGTCTCAAATCAAAATTTAAAATAAATACTTAATAGAGATCGGAAGAGAGTTCTTATCCGGTCTCAACTCAAAATTTTAATAAGCGTTAAACAGAGATCGGAGGAGAGTTCTTATCCGGTCTCAACTCAAAATTTTAATAAGCATTAAATAGAGATCGGAGGAGAGTTCTTATCCGGTCTCTACTCAAAATTTTTAATGATTTAAAAGAGATCGGAGGAGAGTTCTTATCCGGTCTCAACTCAGAATTTTAACAAATATTAAAGAGTTCGGAGAAGAGTTCTTATCCGATTCTTAAATAAGATTTTAATAAAATATTCCTTTCAAATAAAATTAACATACAACAATAACTCACTAAGGTTGTCTCATTTACTTATGTATCTGGGTGATCTAAATTTAGTGAAAAATCAAATGTTCCTTTAGTCAAAAGGATTAACATGTCCATTCAAGCCTTCCTAACTAATGCAAAAATTAAACCTACTTACCCTTATTAAGGGACGAGGTGGGGTGCCTAACACCTTCCCCACCCGTTTACGGACCCCGAACCTAGAATCTCTGTCTTGAAGTGGTTTCATTTCAATTCATTTTCACAAATGGTTTTCTTTAGTTTCCCTCAAAACTAAGGTGGTGACTCCTCACTTTTTCCCACTTCGGTGAGGTTTCGTTCAGGCAACCGCAAAACCCCTTGCGACAGCTGTAAGCTCCAAATCATGTGTCGGATAATTCCTCTCATGCGGTTTCAGCTGGCGTGATACATAGGCAATGACATTTCGATCTTGCATCAATATATAGCCTAACCCATTGTGAGAAGCATCACTATATACTGTGTATTCTTTACCCAGAGTAGGTAAAGTCAAGACTGGAGCTTCAGTTAAACATTTCTTCAATTCATCAAAACTCTATTGGCATTTATCAGTCCACTGATGTAACACCCCTATGTTCGGTAGTGCGTTCTACTATTCTGGTGACCAGTGTTGTCCGGACAGCTAGGATGCCTAGAACTACACTTCGTTATGAGTGAGGAGACATAAAACAGTGAAATACAAGAAAAGAAAATACAAGAAAAACAAAGGAAAAATAATAGCAAAGAAATGTAACCAAGTTAAGCGAGTCGAGAACCCTAGCGATGGGTGACCTCACCGGGAAGTCACGGCGTGGACCGTTGACTAGCCCTGGACTGCGGGGAACCCTGAAAAATATTTATAGGACTTAAAGAGACATCAATTGAAGTATAAATATCATTAGAAATATTAAATAAAAATTAAATAATTAGTACAAAGAAAAGTGAGAAATCGAAAAATAGACAAAACCCGGTGTTACCGAAAAATCGGGAATGCAACCCGAACAGGGGCATTATGGTCATTTGACATCCCGAATTGTCTTTTGACCTAAATTTCCATTAAAAATAAATAATATTACACTTAGAAAATAAAATGAAAAATTAGCTTAGTGGTACCTAATGCAAATAGCCAAAAGTGGAGTGAAAATTGTATAATTAGCACTTTAAGCTTATTATATGATTAATTTGAGTGAGTGGACCACTAAGAATTATAATATGGATTAAATATAATCATAAGTGGGCAGATTACTCCCACTCAAACATCATCTTCTTCAAGTCCTCCATCCATGCCGAAATGAAGAATGGGAATCCTCCACTGCCGTTTGCATGAAGCTCCATTAACTCCTTCAATTTACCTCCAATCATCTAGGTTTCTTCATTAAGTTTTATCTCCACATCATAAGGAAGAGTTTGATACCAAAATCAAGAAGTTTTAGTGAAGATTAAGCAAGTCCCAACAATAGGTAAGTTTGAGTTTTTGAATATTTCTTTGATGAAGTTTGTATACATGTTATGGGTGTTTGCTTTGTGAAGGAATTTTTAAGTTTTGAGGAGTTCTTGATATGTCCAATTTTGGACAGCCATGGAGTTCTATATTTGATGAAGTATTCTTACATATATTTGATGTGGATTCATGTTGAGTAGGGTGATTTAATGTCCTAGTAAGTTAATTCCATATGTATATGGTGATTGTGCACTTGAAATGGAAGTTGACGAATTGTGGGACACTTTGGCATTGTAGAACATTTCGGCAGCCTTGGGACTCTTTAAGGAGTGTTTTAATTCATGAAGATATTGGGTGAATTGTGATATTGAGGATTGATGAATATGTATGTAAATGGGTTGTGTAAAGTGTATGTAAGAATTAGAAATGTTTATGTGTATATGTGGTTGTATTTGGACTTTGTGAATTAGAGTTTTATTTGGTGTATTGAGGATGTTTGTATTCTGCCCAAAATGATTTTTATGTGAAGTGGTAAATGATTTTGGTAATGTACCAAAACAGAATGGGGTTGAGAGGTGGATTTGTAGCAAGGTAAATGTGTAATGAATAGATGTGTAAGCAATGTAATTAAGGGCAGTGTGCATTTTAACCTATAAAACTAAATGCGTAACTCCAATTGGTATGAGACCAATTGGAGGTGAGACTAGGCACAAAATGTGCCAACTTTCATTGAGAAAGCATACCAAAATTCTGCTTGCAAGGTAGCATGAAAAATGACCAATTCGGATTAAGTGCAAATGAGACTTGAAAATTGACCAATTGGGCAGCAGTTAGTGTTTAGGCCATAACTCACTCAAAACAGGTCCAATTGACCTGAAATTTTAACCATGAATAGTTAAGACCCATACCTACAAGTCTTATGAAGACACCAAAGCCCAGAAATGACCATAAGCAAGTCAAACAGCTTGCACAAGTTCAGGTCTAAAAACTGGCCGAACCAAAGTTGACCAAAATTGACCTAAAATGACATAATTTGATGCCATTTGACCAGCAATAGTAAAATGACCATAACTTGGTCTACATAACTCAGAATGACCTAAAATTTTGCCCCGCGTTCCATAAGACATAGATCTACAAGTTTTTAGTTTTGACCGAAACCCGAAAACCGAGGGAACTAAGTCTTCTGGCTAGGTCAGACCAGTATACCGGAATCCAGCAAGTTGCAATAAAATGCACTAAACAAGGAAATGAAATTGGTAACGTGTACCAACCCTAAAACACTATCGAATGTGACATATTAGTGACACTAACACCTAATTTACCTAGAACGCATCGAGGGTCGGTATATTAGGTGATTAAGCAAATAATAGCTTTCAGTGAATTACTTATCAAGCATTATTGATAGAGACAATATAATTTAGTACTGAAACACTTCAAATTGTGTTTCTCAGTTAGTAAAGACTCAGGGAAAGGGAAGGAAACACTGAGTCCAGACCAGGAGAAAGTCATCAGAGGTTTGTGCACAACAACTATTTCTTTTGAATTTTTCAATTGAAATGAATTATGACTATTTGTACATTATTGTTTTAAATTGTGGAAATGTGTTTGAATGGATATTTATTGCTTGAAAAGCATTGTAAATGATTTGAAAACTGTGAGAAATTATTTGAATGATATTGATGGATACTTATTGATTGAAAAGCATTGGAAATGATTTGAAACCACAGCTATCATGTATATTGATTGTATTCCTCGCTAGCTTGTCTAGTGGGACGAATTGAATTCCCTCTCTGGCTGAAGTGTTGAGGTGTGTGCCTGTTGAGGACGAATTGGATGAGTACTCATATTTTTGCTAGCTAGCTATGTTATTCCTCATTAGTCATCGACTTTTGGGACGAATTGAATACCTCATTAACCATCGATTTTTGGGACGAATTGAACTTTGGAACATGATTAAGCTGTGTGTGATTTATTGATATGTATTGTGAGATTTTGAAATGAATTTAAACTCTTATTAACATATACTGTCTTTTGAATTCAACCATGATCTGACTTATTGAAATTATTGTGATATTGAGAAATGGAGTTTAAATTCTTGTTGATAATTACTGTCTTGAAATTAATTATGGTTTTAAGTATCCACTATTTGTATGATTTATGAATTGTGATTTAAAGATGTATTTGGTTAATGTTGTGCACCACTGAGACATTGTCTCAGCGATAGCTTTTTATTGCTGTCGCAGGTAGACAGACAGATAGGGCAGCATACTAGGCTGCTAGTAACTCCAGCGAGAGATTACCGGGTATAATGAGTATACCAACATTTTGCATTTTGTACTGTAATGTATGACCAGTGTATGTACATATTGTTTTTGGTTTTGAGCAGTTGTAAATTAAAATTGTACATTGAAGTTTTAAAGTAAATTATGAGTTATTTTGACTTGTAAAAAATTGTAACACCGCTGTAGCAACTCCGTACATTCTACTGTTCCGGTGACCAGTGTCGGTCCGGACAGCTAGAACGTCCGGAAAAATATTTAAACTAAAGTGAGGAACCATAATTAACTCAAATATTAAAAAGAAAAATTTAGGAAAAATTTTAGAAATAAAATACAACCAAGTTAGCCCTAGCGATGGGTAACCTAGTAAGAAGTTGCGGTTCTCGCAACTAGGAGCCCTAGACCCGGGAAAAAATTCATAAAATAATTTTTGGGACTCCAGAGAAGGGTCATTGAGGTTTCTATGGCATTAGAATGCCAAGAAAATACTTAGGAAAAATTTTCAATCGGTACAGACAATTTTGATCTGTTAAGCCAAACGGAGGGCATTTTGGACATTTCGCCTTCAGAGGTAATTTTTGGCCGACTTGTCTAGTTAAGTAAATAATTATTATGACATAAAATGTGAATAAACATTACTAAAAATTAAATTGAAAATGAGTAGAGATGAAAAGAAAAGAAAATGAAAGAAAATACCTAATAATGACATCATATGATGTCATTAAAAACCTATCCACCAATCACAATTTGTTAAACTCATTAAAAGAGATAAAAGAGACCAAAAAATTGAAAAACCAATCTGCATCTTCAACCTTTGGGCAGCCAAAAACGTTGAGAGAGAGAGAGAGAAGAGGTCCCACCATTAAAGCTCCCTTAAGCTTCATTTCCCACTTTAATTCACCTTAAAAACTTATCCTCCCTTCACTAAAAATTTCCCTTATCACTAGAGCAAGACTTGGGCAGCAATTAGAAGAAGAGAAAGTGGAAGAAAGTGAGGTGTGAACAAGCTTAAAAAATCACCAAAGAGGTTAGTGCCATATACTTTGCTTTATACCTTTCTAATCATGAATTTGAGCTAAGTTAAGTTGAAAATTTGATGAAAATTTAATTAATGAAGCATGGTTATATTTCATGAAATTTTGGCAGCCTTGACATGAGTTAGAGTTAGGAGAATTCTTTGGTTAAAGTGACATATTAGCTGCCCCTCTTATAAATTATATGATTAGTATAACAAATTAGGAGTAAGATGCATGAATTGGAGGCTTGGACAATTAGGGTTAGGGTTTTGAAATTTAATTTTAGTGGTGGATGAAAATGGATACAAACTAAAGTTTTAATGGTCAATTAGTGACCATTTGAGGTAATTTGACCATAACTTGGAGTGAATTATAGCATTATAAAACTGATTTGGTATGCTGCCTAGTGAGAGCAGCAGATTTGGATATAAGTCCAGCCTGTTTGGACAGCCATAACGTGGGCTGTGTAGGTTCAATTGGTATTTGGCCAATTTGACATGAAACTAGACACATAATGGCACAACTTTGGTGAAGAAACCATGCCCAAAAGACCAAACCAAGTGAACCAAAAACTTGCCTCAACCCGGGTGTCCTGCAACCAGTTTCTGCAGAATGACCAAATAAACAGTGATTGTTCATTTGACCATAACTCAGCGTAGAATGGTCTAATTGACCTGAAATTTTATCAGCAACAAGCTGAGATATATACCAACAACTTTCATGAAGGAACCTACCCCAAATTATGACCAGAACCTATCCAACAAGGTAGTGGAAGTTACTATTTACTGCACTCTAGATATGGTCAGTTCTGAAATTTTTCAATCCGGCCAGTTGTGGTTTTTGGACCATAACTTGAGCTACAAAACTCCAAATGGAGTGATTCAAAAAACGAAATTCAACTAGACAAAATAAGGAACAACTTTCATGTTTATCATTTTCCCAAATTCCCACTGCAACAGAAACTAATGGAATAGTAAAGTTTGGATATAAAAACTGAAATTTCTGCTCCATAAATTTTAAGCTTAGAAATGGTATTGTTAACCAATACCAATAAATTTTGAATGCAAAATGTGGTATGTTGGGAGTGTTAAAACAAATGTACCTATTTTCTATGCAAAAGTCAACATTTTTTGTTGACTAATAAAGGGAATAGTAACACCAAAACTTGAAATTCAAAAATTGTAAAATTTAAAAGTATCAAATGCCCTAGTACACCTAACAAGATTGGTTTGGATAGTTTGGCATGCCAATAGGGTTCAGTTAGCAGTACTGCACATGGCATTATGCCATTCTGTAATTTCATGGCTTTTAGCCATTCTGACCTTGTGTTGAGATTTGGCCTTGTGCCTGATGTTATCTGACTTATTAGTCGCTACATTACACCGGGAGATACATATGTGACCGATGGTGTGATGGCCCGAGGTACTTGATACCCAGTGCCAGTTTACCCGTTTATCCAGTCCAGTCGTCCAGTATAGGTTACTCGGGCAACCAAAAATGAAAGTGGATAAATTTAACGACATAATGAATATAACAAGTACAAAATATGTAAGAATACAAATACTCATTGAAAATTTAATTGTAATAAGACATCGATACATTCACTGCATATTTAATTTCTGTTATTTCTTTTTATTTTATTATTGGCACCACTAAGCATTATTGCTTAGAGCGTTGCTTTTGCCACGCGTAGGTTCTGGAAATACTGACCGAGAGCCCAGTAGACCACAGACTGGGTGAGACCTCCTGCAGCTCTGCATAGTGTCCGTGTCACCTCACCATCTTCAGTGCATTGGTAGGACACTAGGTTTCATTTTGGTATTTTGTAACTAACCTTTATTTTCTTTTGTGTAAATGAAACTTATGTAATGTATTTTGATGTTCATGTAAATAATGAAAATTGTGATTATGAATGGAAAATTTGAGTCTTTACTTATTGCTTATATATGAGTACCATGAGAAATGAATGATTGAGAAATGGAAATGTTGTTGAAAAACATATTGAGATTTTGATATTGGAGTTTGAGAATGATTGAATATGATTATTGGAAGTGTTTTTCACAGGTTCCGAAGAACTGTTTTCTCCATTTTTAGCCGGTACTCTGCCGGATTTTCTATAAAATTTTCGGAACCTCAAACAAATTATAATTTCAATAAATAACTTAAATGAATTATATTTTACAAGTTATATTCAAAACTATGATAAAAATAAATGAAGGAAGAATAAAAATAATTATGATAAAATAGAGTGTTCCGGTACACCGTATGACATATCTTACCCGGATATACTGTAGATGGGTAAGGGGTGTCACATTTAGTGGTATCAGAGCACGGTTAAGGCGTTTCTGGGCCTAGATTGAGTCCATACCATGCATTGCATTTGTAAGAGTCAAGGTGACACTAATGTAGATCTGTTGTCTTTGTTAAATAGGATATGGACCCTTCATCTCAGAGAGCAGTTGAGGAAGAAGTGGAGAGTCATGCTCCACTGCAGCGGTGAGGCGGGGTAGGGAGAACCTACTCTGCCCGGCTCAGCGAGCACGCTCGACCTCCACAGGCCATGTTCCAGCAAATGGCCGAATTCTTCAGACAAATGGCTGGGGTAATGCCAGCACCACCACCACTACCACCTCCACAGCAGAAATCACACCTGGAAAGACTAAGAAAATTTGGAGCAGTGGACTTCTTTGGCAAGAGAGAAGATGATTCTGTTGTAGCCGAAAATTGGTTGAACAGAACAGGCAGAGTTTTAAAACAACTCCACTGCACTCCAGAGCAAAATCTAGAAGCTGTTGTATCTCTGTTGCAAGATGATGCATATGAATGGTGGGATACGGTGTCCAGTGAAGTGTAGCTGGAGGTAATAACTTGGGACTTCTTCCTCTCTGAATTCAAGAAGAAATATGTGGGTAGTATATATCTGGAAGAGAGAAGAAGAGAGTTCATTAACCTGAGGCAGAGACAACTAACATTAGCCGAGTATGAAAAGGAATTCGTCAGATTAAGCCGCTATGGAAGGGAGATAGTCCCTAATGAGGCCGAAAGGTGTAAGAGATTTGAAGAGGGATTAAATGACAACATAAAGATCATGATCACTGCCTTGGGAATCACCGACTTCACCAAGTTAGTGGAAGTTGCAATAAAGGTTTAAAAGGTTAGAATAAGTGAGCAGACTAGAAGAGAGAGACAGCAGAAGAGGGGCCCAGGTCAGTTTAGTTCATCTCCTGCATCTGGGAAGAAGTTCAAGGGTCCACCTGCACAGAGTTCAGGTCAATCACAAGGTCAGGGTCAGTCTCAATGGCCCAGGCCGCAGTTTACCCCTAGGAGAGGTCAGTCCACACCATCAGTGGGCAGCTCTCCAGGGATGGGGTTCAGGGGACCAGCCCGGCAACTCGCATGTCCACATTGCACGAAGTGGAATAAGGGGAGTGTTGGAGAGTGACTGGTGCTCGCTAAGGTGTGGGTCGACAGAGCATCGGTGAGGAACCGTCCACGCAGAACTACTACTGTTGCTCCAACACAAGCGCATGACTCGCTCTGCACCACAAAGGGTAGGAAATCTGTAAATGAGGCGGTGGGACCATCCTGCAGGCTCGCATCGAGCGATGAGAGGCCTGATAACAGACCACCTGCCAGAGCTTATGCCATGAGAGCCCAGGAGGAGCAAGATGCCCCGGACGTCATCAGAGGTATGTTCTCCCTCTACAATACATCTGTGCATGCATTGGTGGATCCAGGATCCACTCATTCATACATCTGCATCAACCTACCCGTAGAAAGGGGGATACTAGTAGGGGAGAGTGACCAAGATATTCTGGTCATTAATCCATTGGGCCACAGTGTGGTAGTGAACAAAGTGTACAAGGGTTGCCCGTTAAGGATTCAGGTGTATGAATTCTTGGCAGACTTGATTGAGTTGCCTTTCCATGAGTTTGACGTGATTTTGGGAATGGACTGGTTGTCACATCATCAGGCAATGGTTGATTGTAAATTGAAGAGAATTTCTTTGAAAACTCCTGAGGGTAATGAGATTACAGTTATGGGGGAAAGGACATATTTCTTGTCCAATGTCATCTCAGCCACAGTTGTGAGAAAACTGATGAGAAAAGGCTATGAAGCCTACCTAGCACATGTGGTGGATACTAGGCAGGCTAAGCCAGATCTGTGTGACATACCCACAGTAAAAGACTTCCCAGATGTGTTCCCTGAAGAATTGCCTGGTTTGCCACCAAAAAGGGAAGTCGAATTTGCTATTGAGGTAATGCCGGGTACAGCACCCATTTCCATTGCTCCTTATAGGATGGCACCCACTGAATTGAGGGAGTTGAAAACTCAGTTGCAAGAGTTGCTTGATAAAGGGTTCATACGTGTGACACCCCTTACCCGACTACAGTGTAGCCAAGACTCAGTGTGCCGGAGCACTCTATTTTATCTAATTTCATTACAGTTCTTGATTTATTTATTCAAAAACTTTATTGAAGATTTAGGCTATTTTTACTTTTATCAAAATCTAACTAAATTGGAAATTTCAAAAATTTTAACGATAATCCGACAAAGTGTCGGCTGTAATTTGGACTAACAGTTCTTCTGAACCTGCCAAAGACAATTTCAATATATACTCAATTTCTCAAACTTAATAGTCTCAAAAATTTTCAAACATAATGTATCTCAATACAGTATCCAGATTTCTCAGAAATCTCATTAGATTTTCAATGTCTCAATATTCACAAGTATAATCTCATTATAACTCAAATTCAATTCACATACTAAAATACTTACTTTGAATAGCTTCCATAATTCATAGGTTAATTACATGAGTTTATTTTGTACAAGATATACAAATAATTTACAATGTGCTAGGAATGAACAATATACATAACATGTATAAAATGAGCCCTATCTACATGCATTGCTGAGGAGGTGACAATCTTGAACTCTTCTGACACTTCTGCAGATCTGGACTCCAAAAATCTCAGTCGACAGTCTATTGATTTTTACCTTCAGTACCTGCTTGAGGAAGCAATTCCATCGCGCTAAGCATTTCTGCTTAGTGGTGCAATAATATAACAAGAAATAATATATACAAATAAAGAAAGAACAGAGCATAATTTGAATGCTTAAGAATCAATTTAATTTAATACAATGTGTCTAATGTTAATTATCTTTTGTTCTCATTTGTTTCGCTTTGGAAGCGTTTAATTCCGAAATTCACAGTGATAATGTACGATATACAGAATTAATAAAAATACTCAATTTATATTCATATGGCAATAGAAGGTACATTTAAAATATTTAGTTAAGTTATACCTATTTTTGCAACTCTCTTATCATTTTACTTAACAATTTTTATGTGGTTTGGATCATTTCATAATTGTAACTAATTCTTTTGAAGTCTTATTAACTCATTTATTTGATCTCTAATGTTTTTAATTACTAATAGTCTTAATTTATTTCAATAAATTACACTGCCCAAGTGACCTACGACAGTGACTAAATCGGATAACGTCGTTGGCACTTTGGACACCGCGGTGCCTCGGGCGTCATACCATGGGACGCGAACGTCAACCATGTATGCGATCGGTATGGCTAAAAAGCCATGATATCACATAATCGGGCATAAAAGCCATGAATACGGGCATAAAAGCCATGAATACGGGCATAAAGCCATGAATACAGGGCATAAAGCCTTTCGCGATCTTCTTTGAAACAATACCCTATTGGCATGCCAAACTATCCAATCTGACACACATGTCTAGGCAATACAAGGGCATATAATATCATCAAATATTAATATGTTGTGTTTTATGTCTTTATTATTTCACGATAAATTTCATAATTTGTACATTGATCATAATATTCATACATTCCTTACATCATTCCTATTGATCACAATTCACAATAATGGTATTCATATACCATTGTACTCAAAATATTTCTCCTCTCTACAATAATGAGAACTAATGTCTCATTCATACATTAATATGGTTCATTTATTCATTCATTATGTTATTCATATTGATCACAATTCTAATCAATGGTTCACATGTACCATTGTATTCAAAACATTTTTCTTTTCTCATTTATACATTCAAGAATCTATTTATGTAATTACAAATTTTATATTTCAAGTTGAGTTACTAATATTTTATGAATTCCATTTGTGATGGGCATATATGCCCTAACTATCTATTCACATCAATTAGGTGACTTATTTTTCATGTTTCAAGTAATCCATGAATATTTCATGGATTTTAAATTTATGGCCTAAATTTCTTTTTAACAATTTTGACTAGGATGCATAGTCCATATTTGTCATACAATTATAAGCATTTAAGCTTAGAATTGGTTCTAGGTCTTCATCTTAATTCACTAATCATTTTGATTACTATTCACCATGCTAGTCAACCAAAATGTTGACCTTTTTATATTTAATGGATATATTAATTCTAATTACACCAAGATCCCACATTTTGAGTTTTACATTTACTAGTATTAATTGCCAATTGCAATTTAAAGTCCCCTAGATGCATTTCTAATTTCAAATTTTGAATTTCAAGTTTTGGTGTCACTATTCACCTCATTGGTCAACAAAAATGTTGACTTTTGCATAGACAATAGGTACATTGGTTTTAACACTCCCGATGTACCACATTTTGCATTTAAAACTTGTTGGAATCAATTACCAAATCCATTTCCAAGCTTATTTCAAGTTTTCATGTCACTATTCACTTCATTAGTCAACTAAAATGTTGACTTTTGCATAGAAAATATGTACATTGACTTTGGCACTTCAAACATACTACATTTTTCATTTAAAACTTGTTGGTTTTGGTCACTTTCTCAAAGCTTAGGTCATTTTGGCAAAATTGCCAATTTTCGGTTTTGGTGCTCCGAAGTTGCACTGTTTCATTGGTCGACTTACTGTTGGAATTTGACAAAACTTCCTTCATAGAAAATGTTCCTTATTTTGTCTAGTTGAATTTCATTTTTTGAATCACTCAATTTGGAGGTTTGTAGCTCAAGTTATGGCCAAAATAAGTTTACTGTTCACGTGCACTGTTCATGCTGCTATCATGGGTTCTGGCAGATTTTGATCCAACTTTGGTCAGTAATTTGATCAAGTTAAGTTTCTAATTTGGTCTAACTTTCTTCATATGAAATGTTCTACTATTCCTTAGGTTTCCATCGGTTCAAGAATCGCATAAATCCGAGTTTTTTAGAGAGAGTTATAGTCCTCCAAACATTGCTGCTCAAATGAAAATTCTGGAAATCTCAGTACAGTAAACTTCACTTTGCTCAATGATTTGATTAGGTTCTGGTCATAATTTGGGGTAGGTTTCTTCATGAAAGTTGTTTTTCTATGTCTTAACTTGTTTCTGTAAAAATTTCAGGTCAATTGACCAAATCTACAGTGAGTTATGGCCAAATGAACAGTTACTGTTCATTTGGTCAATTCTGCAGGGGCTATTGCAGTGTGTCCGGATTGGGGGCAAGTTTTGGTCCACTTGCTTTGGTCTTTTGGGCATGGTTTCTTCAGCAAAAATGTGCCATTATAAGCCTAGTTTCATGTCCAATTGGCCAAACATCAATTGGACCTACATAGCCAAAGTTATGGCAGTGCAAAGGGACTGAATTTTCAGTCCCTATGCTGCTGTCCTAGGGCAGCTTACTCCTTCTCTTTGCAATCCTATTTTTCAGTCCATTTTATGGTCAACATACCTAAAATGGTCACTAATTGACCATTAAAATGTGCTCTAACAATTTCCTAAGCCAAGTCAATTTTTCACTCTTCAAAACCCTAGTTCCATTATAGGTTTTCACAACACCTTAAATACTAGCTCCTTCAACAATCACATGCACACATGGTTTAAACTTGGTCTATAGCCCACCTTAAGTCCATCAAAATAATCAAAATAATTCCTTCACAAGGGCTGCCAAAAATTCATAGTATATATACACATAATTCTTGTTCATTTTAGTTGCAATTCTCACTCAATACAAGTTATAATTCATGAAAATAAGAAGTTTTAAGTGTCTAATGCACTAACCTTGATTAGGGCAGATTTTTCCCAAGCAATTCCTTCACTTTCTTGGCTTTTCTTGGCTGCCAAACACTCCAACAAGGTGTGGGGGTAATTTTTATTGAAGGGATCTAGGGTTTTTGGTGCAAGATAAGCAAGATTTCAAAGCTTGGAAGCTTAAACTATGGTGGAAACCCTCTCTTTTCTCTCTCTACGTTTTTGGCTGGTTTTGGGGAAGGAGATGGCTGCTGGATCTTTGATGAATTTAGTCTTCAATTTGTCTCTTTATTAGTTAGTCAAATAAGGGCTTAATTGTGATTGGTTGGTAATTATAAATGACATCACCATGATGTCATAAATAGCCATTTTTCCTCAATTTCTTTTCTTTCCTCCACTACTCAATTTCAATTTAATTTCTAGTAATGTTTATTCATATTTTATGTCATATTAATTATTTACTCAATTGGACAAGTCGGCCAAAAATCACCTCTGAAGGCGAAATGACCAAAATGCCCTCCGTTTGGCTTAACGGGTCAAAATTGTCTGTACCGATTGAAAATTTTTTCTAAGTATTTTCTTGGCATTCTAATGCCATGGGAACCTCAATAACCCTTCTCTGGAGTCCCAAAAATTATTTTATAATTTTTCCCCCGGGTCTAGGGCTCCTCGTTGCGAGAACCGCAACTTCCCTCTGATTACCCATCGCTTGGGCACCGGCTCGTTTAACTCGGTTGTATTTTATTCCTAAAATTTTTCCTAAATTTTTCTTATTAATATTTGAGTTAATTATGGTTTCTGACTTTAGTTTAAATATTTTTCCGGACGTTCTAGTTGTCCGGACCGACACCGGTCACCGAAACAGTAGAATGTACGGAGTTGCTTCCGGGAGGGTGTTACAATACGTCCCAGTGTGTCACCATGGGGAGCTCCAGTACTGTTTGTAAAGAAGAAAGATGGGACTTTGAGGCTATGTATCGATTACCAGCAGTTGAATAAAGTAACTGTGAAGAATAAATATCCATTGCCCAGAATTGACGATCTGTTTAATCAGTTGAAGGGAGCCGGTGTATTTTCAAAAATTGACCTCAGATCAGGGTATCATCAATTGAGGGTAAAGGATGCATATGTGTCAAAAACTGCATTCAGAACCCGGTATGGGCACTATGAATTTCTAATGATGCCGTTTGGGTTAACAAATGCACCAGCAGCATTTATGGACCTTATGAACCATATCTTCCATCCATACTTAGATCAGTTTGTAGTGGTATTTATTGATGATATTCTGGTGTATTCCAAGACCAGGGAAGAACATGATGAACATTTGAGGATTGTTCTGCAAACCCTGAGAGAAAAGAAGCTGTATGCTAAGTTGTCAAAGTGTGACTTCTGGTTGAATGAGATTGCATTCCTTGGACACATAGTGTCAGCTGATGGGATTAGGGTGGATCCCAAGAAATTAGAAGTAGTCATGGAATGGAAGCCTCCCAGAAATACAACTGAGGTCAGAAGCTTCTTGGGGCTAGCTGGGTATTACAGGAGATTTGTGAAGGGATTTTCCTTAATAGCTGCTCCAATGACCAAGTTGTTACACAAGAATGTCAGATTTGACTGGAATGACAAGTATCAGACTAGTTTTGAGAAGTTGAAGGCTATGTTGACAGAGGCACCAGTGTTAACACAGCCAGTGTCAGGAAAGGACTTTGTGGTCTACAGTGATGCCTCTAATAATGGGTTAGGGTGTGTATTGATGCAAGAGGGGAAGGTGATCGCTTATGCTTCCAGGCAGCTAAGGCCACATGAACAGAATTACCCTACCCATGATCTAGAGCTTGCAGCAATTATCTTCGCACTAAAGATATGGAGGCATTACTTATATGGTGAAAAGTGCTACATTTACACGGACCACAAAAGCCTGAAATACTCGCCAACCCAGAAGGAGCTCAACCTTAGACAGAGACGATGGATTGAGTTCCTGAAGGACTATGATTGTGTAATTGACTACCATCCTGGGAAGGCAAATGTAGTTGCTGATGCTTTGAGCAGAAAATCCATCACAGCTTTGAGATCATTGAATGCCCGTCTATCTTTGGTTCTAGATGGAGCTATTTTGGCTGAGTTGCAAGTAAGGCCAAACCTGCTACAGCAAATTTTAGATGGGCAAAAGGCAGATGAAAAGTTAATGGCTATTATGAGCAAAATCCTAGAAGGGAAGGCAACTGACTATGAAGTGAAAGCAGATGGGTGTCTATACTACAAAGGAAGAGTATGTGTACTAGACAATGGGGAATTAAAAGCCAATATTCTGAAAGAGGCGCACGCCAGTGTTTATGCTATGCACCCAGGAAGTACAAAGATGTATCATGATCTAAAGCTTCAGTATTGGTGGCCTGGTATGAAGAAGGACATAGCTGACTATGTGACTAAATGCTTGATATGTCAGCAAGTCAAGGCAGAACATCAAGTTCCATCAGGTTTGCTACAGCCTATACGCATACCTGAATGGAAATGGGATCGGGTCACCATGGATTTTGTGAGTGGTCTACCTCTCACCCAGAAGAAACATGATGCAGTATGGGTGATAGTAGATAGATTGACGAAGTCAGCACACTTTCTGCCAGTTAGAACTGACTACTTACTGGAGAAGTTAGCAGAATTGTATATCAGTGAGATAGTTAGACTACATGGAATTCCACTTTCTATCATATCTGATCGAGACCCAAGGTTTACATCGAGATTTTGGAAGAAGTTGCATGAGTCCTTGGGTACACAACTCCACTTCAGCACAGCTTTCCATCCTCAGACGGATGGGCAATCAGAAAGAGTAATCCAGGTAAACAATTGAAACCAATAGAATTGATACAAATATTGAATTAAAATGATAATAATAACATGAAATATATGTCAGGTCCTTGAGGATATGCTGAGGAGTTGTGTCATTGAGTTTGAGAGAAGTTGGGATAGATATCTTCCACTGGCAGAATTTGCATACAACAATAGCTACCAAGCTAGCATCCAAATGGCCCCATATGAAGCACTGTATGGGAGGAAATGTAGAACTCCAGTGTGCTGGACTGAATTAGGCGAAGACAAGCGGTAGGGCTGGACACAGTGAAAGCAGTGAGGAGAAAGTAAAACTAATCAAAGCCAATCGAAGGTTACCTCGCATGCATGTAATCCTATGCTGACTTGAAGAGAAAAGAAATAGAATATGCGGTTGGCGATAAAGTGTTCCTCAAGGTGTCACCGTGGAAGAAGGTACTGAGGTTTGGAAAAAAAGGTAAGTTAAGCCCTAGGTTCATTGGCCCATATGAAATCATTGAACGTGTGGGTCCAGTGGCCTATAGGCTAGCTTTACCACTAGAGCTGGACAAGATCCACAATGTGTTCCACGTGTCTATGCTAAGAAGATACCGCTCAGATCCTTCACATGTCATCTCCAGGGAAGAAATTAAAATACAACCAGATTTGACATATGAAGAAGAACCCATACAGATCCTAGCTCGGGAAGTGAAAGAGTTGAGGAATAAGCAGATTCCACTGGTGAAAGTGCTTTGGAGGCACCACAACACCAAACAGGCAACTTGGGAAAGTGAAGAGACGATGAGGCAACAGTTTCCTCAACTGTTTGCATCAGGTAAATTTCGAGGACGAAATTTAAATTAGAGGGGAAGAGTTGTAACACCCTCCCTGTAGCAACTCTGTACATTCTACTGTTTCGATGATCAGTGTCTGTCCGGACAGCTAGAACGTCCGGAAAAATATTTAAACTAAAGTGAGGAACCATAATTAACTCAAATATTAAAAATAAAAATTTAGGAAAAATTTTAGAAATAAAATACAACCAAGTTAAATTAGCCGGTGCCCTAGCGATGGGTAACCTAGTGAGAAGTTGCGGTTCTCGCAACTAGGAGCCCTAGACCCGGGGAAAAATTCATAAAATAATTTTTGGGACTCCAGAGAAGGGTCATTGAGGTTTCTATGGCATTAGAATGCCAAGAAAATACTTAGGAAAATTTTTCAATCGGTACAGACAATTTGGATCTGTTAAGCCAAACGGAGGGCATTTTGGACATTTCGCCTTCAGAGGTAATTTTTGGCCGACTTGTCCAGTTAAGTAAATAATTATTATGACATAAAATGTGAATAAACATTACTAAAAATTAAATTGAAAATGAGTAGAGATGAAAAGAAAAGAAAATGAAAGAAAATACATAATAATGACATCATATGATGTCATTAAAAACCTATCCACCAATCACAATTTGTTAAACTCATTAAAAGAGATAAAAGAGACCAAAAAATTGAAAAACCAATCTGCATCTTCAACCTTTGGGCAGCCAAAAACGTTGAGAGAGAGAGAGAGAAGAGGTCCCACCATTAAAGCTCCCTTAAGCTTCATTTCCCACTTCAATTCACCTTAAAAACTTATCCTCCCTTCACTAAAAATTTCCCTTACCACTAGAGCAAGACTTGGGCAGCAATTAGAAGAAGAGAAAGTGGAAGAAAGTGAGGTGTGAACAAGCTTAAAAAATCACCAAAGAGGTTAGTGCCATATACTTTGCTTTTATACCTTTCTAATCATGAATTTGAGCTAAGTTAAGTTGAAAATTTGATGAAAATTTAATTAATGAAGCATGGTTATATTTCATGAAATTTTGGCAGCCTTGACATGAGTTAGAGTTAGGAGAATTCTTTGGTTAAAGTGACATATTAGCTGCCCCTCTTATAAATTATATGATTAGTATAACAAATTAGGAGTAAGATGCATGAATTGGAGGCTTGGACAATTAGGGTTAGGGTTTTGAAATGTAATTTTAGTGGTGGATGAAAATGGATACAAACTAAAGTTTTAATGGTCAATTAGTGACCATTTGAGGTAATTTGACCATAACTTGGAGTGAATTATAGCATTATAAAACTGATTTGGTATGCTGCCTAGTGAGAGCAGCAGATTTGGATATAAGTCCAGCCTGTTTGGACAGCCATAACGTGGGCTGTGTAGGTTCAATTGGTATTTGGCCAATTTGACATGAAACTAGACACATAATGGCACAACTTTGGTGAAGAAACCATGCCCAAAAGACCAAACCAAGTGAACCAAAAACTTGCCTCAACCCGGGTGTCCTGCAACCAGTTTTTGCAGAATGACCAAATGAACAGTGATTGTTCATTTGACCATAACTCAGCGTAGGATGGTCCAATTGACCTGAAATTTTACCAGCAACAAGCTGAGATATAGACCAACAACATTCATGAAGGAACCTACCCCAAATTATGACCAGAACCTATCCAACAAGGTAGTGGAAATTACTATTTACTGCACTCTAGATATGGTCAGTTCTGAAATTTTTCAATCCGGCCAGTTGTGGTTTTTGGACCATAACTTGAGTTACAAAACTCCAAATGGAGTGATTCAAAAAACGAAATTCAACTAGACAAAATAAGGAATAACTTTCATGTTTATCATTTTCCCAAATTCCCACTGCAACAGCAACTAATGGAATAGTAAAATTTGGATATAAAAACTGAAATTTCTGCTCCATAAATTTTAAGCTTAGAAATGGTATTGTTAACCAATACCAACAAATTTTGAATGTAAAATGTGGTATGTTGGGAGTGTTAAAACCAATGTACCTATTTTCTATGCAAAAATCAACATTTTTTGTTGACTAATAAAGGGAATAGTAACACCAAAACTTGAAATTCAAAAATTGTAAAATTTAAAAGTATCAAATGCCCTAGTACACCTAACAAGATTGGTTTGGATAGTTTGGCATGCCAATAGGGTTCAGTTAGCAGTACTGCACATGGCATTATGCCATTCTGTAATTTCATGGCTTTTAGCCATTCTGACCTTGTGTTGAGATTTGGCCTTGTGCCTGATGTTATTACAGCTTATTAGCTGTTCTGTTGCACACCGGGAGATACATATGTGACCGATGGTGTGATGGCCCGAGGTACTTGATACCCAGTGCCAGTTTACCCGTTTATCCAGTCCAGTCGTCCAGTATAGGTTACTCGGGCAACCAAAAATGAAAGTGGATAAATTTAACGACATAATGAATATAACAAGTACAAAATATGTAAGAATACAAATACTCATTGAAAATTTAATTGTAATAAGACATCGATACATTCACTGCATATTTAATTTTTGTTATTTCTTTTTATTTTATTATTGGCACCACTAAGCATTATTGCTTAGAGCGTTGCTTTTGCCACGCGTAGGTTCTGGAAATCTTGTGAGAGCCCGGTAGACCACGGTGGGTGAGACCTCCTGCAGCTCTGCATAGTGTCCGTGTCACCTCACCATCTTCAGTGCATTGGTAGGACACTAGGTTTCATTTTGGTATTTTGTAACTAACCTTTATTTTCTTTTGTGTAAATGAAACTTATGTAATGTATTTTGATGTTCATGTAAATAATGAAAATTGTGATTATGAATGGAAAATTTGAGTCTTTACTAATTGCTTATATATGAGTACCATGAGAAATGAATGATTGAGAAATGGAAATGTTGTTGAAAAACATATTGAGATTTTGATATTGGAGTTTGAGAATGATTGAATATGATTATTGGAAGTGTTTTTCACAGGTTCTGAAGAACTGTTTTCTCCATTTTTAGCCGGTACTCTGCCGGATTTTCTATAAAATTTTCGGAACCTCAAACAAATTATAATTTCAATAAATAACTTAAATGAATTATATTTCACAAGTTATATTCAAAACTATGATAAAAATAAATTAAGGAAGAATAAAAATGATTATGATAAAATAGAGTGTTCCGGTACACCGTGTGACATATCTTACCCGGATATACTGTAGACGGGTAAGGGGTGTCACAAAAATTGTATTATATTTCTTTTATCTCAGTCTTTGAAAAATCACTGTGGATTCGAATTGATAAATATGTTGTGTTGAGAAATATGTTGAAGTTGAGATTTGGAAAAATATTGAAGTGCTTTTTACAGGTTTTCTGAAGAACTGTTTTATCCAAAATACAGATGGCACTCTGCCAAAATTTTTACAGAAATTCCAAATAATTCAAATGTGTCAGTTCTATCACTTCAGTTCAAAAAGGTTTTTAACACCTGTAAATAGTGTTCACCACTGTAAAAGAAGTAAGAAAAGTTTTTAAAATCCCTTGTAGTATATTTAATGGGTTATCAGTAGACGGAGTTGGTAATTCATTAGATATACTACGAGATCATGTTATGCCTTACAGAGGGGTAGGGTGTAGCATGTTTTAGTGGTATCAGAGCAAAGTTTTTAAATTCTGTTTTCACCTGTTATTTGAATATTCTTTCTTCATAGTACAACTGCTCAATATCATTATTTGATACATACAGTACATTACATTATAAATATGCACTAACGGGAGAAAATCTCCTTGTGTTATTGGTTCAGGAGATCTAAAATCCTCGCATTGACTATGGAAGAGGGTGATCGTTCAGTCGATCAATCTATTGAGGCTGAGGTGCAAGGGGATGCCCCAGGCCTACACAATGTTAGTGGTTCAGCAGCACCAGCCCCTGCAGTACCACAGTTTCCTGCTCAGTTCGCTCAGCAGATGGCTGCAATGTTCCAACAAATGGCTGGTAATGTGCCTACTCAAGTCCCAATACAAACACCAGTGGTACAACCACAATCTCCTACTAGGTAGTATGACAAATTGATGAAATATGGGGCTACAGAGTTCAAGGGGACAGTAGATCCTCTAGAAGCTGAACAATGGTTAGAAAGGATGGATAGGGTATTCAAGAAACTACATTGCACAGAGGAGCTCAGATTTAAATACTCAGTATCTTTGCTACAGGGGGATGCTTATGACTGGTGGAAAACCATTCCCCACAGTCTGGTAGAACCTGCAGTGCTAACATGGAATGACTTTCTCAGGGAATTCAGACAGAAATATGTCCCTGATACTTATGTAGACCAGAAGTTACAAGAATTCCTAAGTCTAAAACAGGGGGGCAGATCAGTGGCTGAGTATGAAAGAGAATTTTCCCGCCTGAGCCATTATGCAGTGAGTTTACTTTCTACCAGCAGGGAGAGATGCAAGAGGTTTGAAACCGGCTTGAAGCCCAGTATCATATTACAAGTAGTCGGCTTCAAACACACTAACTTCTCTGAACTTATTTCTCAAACTCTAAAGTTAGAAAGAATTGAGTCTGAAGCTGCTCCTGAGAGAAAGAAATCAGAGAAGACAGAGAAAGAGGGAAAATCTGTAGAACAGAGTTCCAGTGGTCCTATTGGAAAGAGGAAGAACTATGGGGGACACAGCAGAGGTGGCAAGAAATCTGGTAGGGGAAGATATTCAGGACAGAAGCCTCCCCTATCTAGTCAGCAGAGTACCAGAGGTTCCTACCCTCCCCGCCAATGTGAGACATGTGGAAAAAAATCATGGTGGGATCTGCTACAAGGCTATTGGAGCCTGTTATAACTGTGGAGGCACCGGACACTTTGCCAAGGACTGCACCAGTAGTCGCAGAGTTGGACCACCTCCTACTACTGCAGAAGGGTCAGTTCAGAGCCTTGTCACCAAAAGTTCACAACCACCCAGCAGAGGTAGAGGTAGGGGTAGAGGTGGCCCAGCAGGCAGCCAAGGCACAGTGAAACAATCAGAGCAAGACAGTGCTCCAATCAGAATGTATGCAATGAGACAGAGGGAAAAGGCAAAACATCAAGTTCCAGCTGGTTTGTTACATCCTTTGTCAGTACCAGAGTGGAAATGGGAACGAATAACTATGGATTTTGTTACAGGACTTCCAAGGACACAGAGCAGTCATGATGCAGTATGGGTTATAGTTGACAGATTGACCAAGTCTGCTCACTTTTTGCCAGTTCGGATGGACTATAGCCTGGAAAGATTGGCCAGATTGTACATATATGAGATTGTAAAATTGCATGGAGTGCCAGTATCAATTGTATCTGACAGAGATCCTAGGTTCACTTCTAGATTCTGGGGTAGTCTTCAGAGAGCCCTAGGAACTAGATTGAACTTCAGCACAGCATTCCACCCACAGACAGATGGCTAGTCTGAGAGGGTTATTCAGATATTGGAGGATATGCTACGGGCTTGTGTGATTGAATTTGAAGGTAGTTGGGATACACACTTGCCTTTGATTGAGTTTGCTTATAACAACAGCTACCAATCAAGCATTGGGATGCCTCCATATGAAGCTTTGTATGGCAGAAAGTGCAGAACTCCCTTATGTTGGGATGAAGTAGGTGAAAGGAAGATGATTGAGCCAGAAATTGTTCAGCAGACAGAGGAAAAGATCAGATTGATTAGAGATAGACTCAAGGCTGCATCAGACCGTCAGAAGTCCTATGTTGATCTGAAGAGAAGAGATGTTGAGTATGCAGTGGGTGATAAAGTATTCCTCAAAGTTTCTCCTTGGAAGAGGATTATGAGATTTGGCAGAAACGGGAAACTGAGTCCTCGTTTTATCGGACCATATGAGGTTCTGGAAAGAGTGGGTCCTTTGGCATATCGGTTGGCATTACCTCCAGAGCTAGCAAGGATACACAGTGTCTTCCATGTGCCCATGTTAAGGAGGTACAGATCTGACCCATCTCATGTACTATCAGTTGAAGAGATTGAGGTAAATCTAGACCTCTCATATGAGGAAGAACCCATAAAAATTCTGGCTTATGGGGTGAAGCAGCTGAGGAACAAACAGATACACCTGGTTAAAGTGCTGTGGAACCATCATTCAAGCCAGGAAGCTACTTGGGAACGTGAAGAGAATATGAGGAGACAGCACCCACAGCTGTTCAGAGACTAATGCCAGGTAAAATTTCGAGACGAAATTTATTTTAAGGGGGGGAGAATTGTAACACCCCTATGTTCGGTAGTGTGTTCTACTGTTCCGGTGACCAGTGTTGTCCGAACAGCTAGGATGCCTAGAACTACACTTCGTTATGAGTGAGGAGACATAAAATAGTGAAATACAAGAAAAGAAAATACAAAAAAAACAAAGGAAAAATAATAGCAAAGAAATGTAACCAAGTTAAGCGAGCCGATGACCTCACCGGGAAGTCACGGCGTGGACCGTTGACTAGCCATGGACTGCGGGGAACCCTGGAAAATATTTATAGGACTTAAAGAGACATCAATTGAAATATAAATATCATTAGAAATATTAAATAAAAATTAAATAATTAGTATAAAGAAAAGTGAGAAATCGAAAAATAGACAAAACCCGGTGTTACCGAAAAATCGGGAATGCAACCCGAACAGGGGCATTATGGTCATTTGACATCCCGAATTGTCTTTTGACCTAAATTTCCATTAAAAATAAATAATATTACACTTAGAAAATAAAATGAAAAATTAGTTTAGTGGTACCTAATGCAAATAGCCAAAAGTGGAGTGAAAATTATGTAATTAGCACTTTAAGCTTATTATATGATTAATTTGAGTGAGTGGACCACTAAGAATTATAATATGGATTAAATATAATCATAAGTGGGCAGATTACTCCCACTCAAACATCATCTTCTTCAAGTCCTCCATCCATGCCGAAATGAAGAATGGGAATCCTCCATTGCCGTTTGCATGAAGCTCCATTAACTCCTTCAATTTACCTCCAATCATCTAGGTTTCTTCATTAAGTTTTATCTCCACATCATAAGGAAGAGTTTAATAACAAAATCAAGAAGTTTTAGTGAAGATTAAGCAAGTCCCAACAATAGGTAAGTTTGAGTTTTTGAATATTTCTTTGATAAAGTTTGTATACATGTTATGGGTATTTGCTTTGTGAAGGAATTTTTAAGTTTTGAGGAGTTCTTGATATGTCCAATTTTGGAAAGCCATGGAGTTCTATATTTGATGAAGTATTCTTACATATATTTGATGTGGATTCATGTTGAGTAGGGTGATTTAATGTCCTAGTAAGTTAATTCCATATGTATATGGTGATTGTGCACTTGAAATGGAAGTTGACGAATTGTGGGACACTTTGGCATTGTAGAACATTTCGGCAGCCTTGGGACTCTTTAAGGAGTGTTTTAATTCATGAAGATATTGGGTGAATTGTGATATTGAGAATTGATGAATATGTATGTAAATGGGTTGTGTAAAGTGTATGTAAGAATTAGAAATGTTTATGTGTATATGTGGTTGTATTTGGACTTTGTGAATTAGAGTTTTATTTGGTGTATTGAGGATGTTTGTATTCTGCCCAAAATGATTTTTATGTGAAGTGGTAAATGGTTTTGGTAATGTACCAAAACAGAATGGGTTTGAGAGGTGGATTTGTAGCAAGGTAAATGTGTAATGAATAGATGTTTAAGCAATGTAATTAAGGGCAGTGTGCATTTTAACCTATAAAACTAAATGTGTAACTCCAATTGGTATGAGACCAATTGGAGGTGAGACTAGGCACAAAATGTGCCAACTTTCATTGAGAAAGCATACCAAAATTCTGCTTGCAAGGTAGCATGAAAAATGACCAATTCGGATTAAGTGCAAATGAGACCTGAAAATTGACCAATTGGGAAGCCGTTAGTGTTTAGGCCATAACTCACTCAAAACAGGTCCAATTGACCTGAAATTTTAACCATGAATAGTTAAGACCCATACCTACAAGTCTTATGAAGACACCAAAGCCCAGAAATGACCATAAGCAAGTCAAACAGCTTGCACATGTTCGGGTCCAAAAACTGGCAGAACCAAAGTTGACCAAAATTGACCTAAAATGACCTAATTTGATGCCATTTGACCAGCAATAGTAAAATGACCATAACTTGGTCTACATAACTCAGAATGACCTAAAATTTTGCCCCGCGTTCCATAAGACATAGATCTACAAGTTTATAGTTTTGACCGAAACCCAAAAACTGAGGGAACTAGGTCTTTCGGCTAGGTCAGACTAGTATACCGGAATCCAGCAAGTTGCAATAAAATATACTAAACAAGGAAATGAAATTGGTAACGTGTACCAACCCTAAAACACTATCGAATGTGACATATTAGTGACACTAAAACCTAATTTACCTAGAACGCATCGAGGGTCAGTATATTAGGTGATTAAGCAAATAATAGCTTTCAGTGAATTACTTATCAAGTATTATCGATAGAGACAATATAATTTAGTATTGAAACACTTCAAATTGTGTTTCTCAATTAGTAAAGACTCAGGGAAAGGGAAGGAAACACTGAGTCCAGATCAGGAGACAATCATCAGAGGTTTGTGCACAACAACTATTTCTTTTGAATTTTTCAATTGAAATGAATTATGACTATTTGTACATTATTGTTTTAAATTGTGGAAATGTGTTTGAATGGATTTTTATTGCTTGAAAAGCATTGTAAATGATTTGAAAACTATGAGAAATTATTTGAATGGTATTGATGGATACTTATTGATTGAAAAGCATTGGAAATGATTTGAAACCACAGCTATCATGTATATTGATTGTATTCCTCGCTAGCTTGTCTAGTGGGACGAATTGAATTCCCTCTCTGGCTGAAGTGTTGAGGTGTGTGCCTGTTGAGGACGAATTGGATGAGTACTCATATTTTTGCTAGCTAGCTATGTTATTCCTCATTAGTCATCGACTTTTGGGACGAATTGAATACCTCATTAGCCATCGGCTTTTGGGACGAATTGAACTTTGGAACATGATTAAGCTGTGTGTGATTTATTGATATGTATTGTGAGATTGTGAAATGAATTTAAACTCTTATTGACATATACTGTCTTTTGAATTCAACCATGATCTGACTTATTGAAATTATTGTGATATTGAGAAATGGAGTTTAAATTCTTGTTGACAATTACTGTCTTGAAATTAATTATGGTTTTAAGTATCCACTATTTGTATGATTTATGAATTGTGATTTAAAGATGTATTTGGTTAATGTTGTGCACCATCGAGACATTGTCTCGTGATAGCTTTATTCTTTGTCGCAGGTAGACAGACAGATAGGGCAGCAGACTAGGCTGCTAGTACCTCCAGCGAGAGATTACTGGGTATAATGAGTACACCAACATTTTACATTTTATACTGTAATGTATGACCACTGTATGTACATAGTGTTTTTGGTTTTGAGCAGTTGTAAATTAAAATTGTACATTGAAAATGTAAAGTAAATTATGAGTTATTTTGACTTGTAAAAAATTGTATTATATTTCTTTTATCTCAGTCTTTGAAAAATCACTGTGGATTCGAGTTGATAAATATGTTGTGTTGAGAAATATGTTGCAATTGAGATTTGGAAAAATATTGAAGTGCTTTTTACAGGTTTTCTGAAGAACTGTTTTATCCAAAATACAGATGGCACTCTGCCAAAATTTTTACAGAAATTCCAAATAATTCAAATGTGTCAGTTCTATCACTTCAGTTCAAAAAGGTTTTTAACACCTATAAATAGTGCTCACCACTGTAAAAGAAGTAAGAAAAGTTTTTAAAATCCCTTGTAGTGTATTTAATGGGTTATCAGTAGACGGAGTTGGTAATTCATTAGATATACTACGGGATCATGTTATGCCTTACAGAGGGGTAGGGTGTGACAACTGAAATTTCACATCCTTTCTAAGCAGCTTGGTCAATGGAGATGCCAACATGGAGAATCCCTTCATAAATCAACGGTAGTATCCAGCTAAACCCAGAAAACTGCGAATCTTCATGATATTTCTAGGTGGCCTCCAATTAAGGACAGCTTTTATCTTACTTGGATCTACCTTGATGCCCTCTTCTGATACTACATGCCCCAAGAAGGATATTTCCTTCAGCCAAAATTCACACTTCGATAATTTGGCATATAGCTGTTTCTCCCTCAAAGTCTGTAGTACAATCCGCAGATGTCTATCATACTCTTCTGCACTCCTCGAATAGACCAATATATCATCTATAAATACCACAACAAACTAGTCGAGGTATGGTCTGAAGATAGTGTTCATCATATCCATAAAAGCAGCCGGAGCATTAGTCAACCCGAATGGCATGACCAAGAATTCATAATGGCTATAGCGGGTTCTAAAGGCAGTTTTAAGAATACTCTGCTCTTGTACTTTCAACTGATAATAACCTGATCTCAGGTCAATTTTGGAAAACACAGCTGCACCCCTCAACTGATCAAACAAGTCATCAATATGGGGTAAAGGATATCTATTCTTTATTGTCACCTTTCAACTGCCGATGTCAATGCATAACAGAAGAGTGCCATCCTTCTTCTTTACAAACAACACTGGCGCTCCCCAAGGTGACACACTAAGGCGGATAAAGCCCTTGTTAAGCAATTCTTGCAACTGCACTTTCAACTCTTTCAATTTTGCAGGTGCCATTCTATATGGCGTTATGAAGATTGGGTCCACACCAGGCATAACATTAATTTCAAACTACACCTCTCTTTCTGGAGGTAATCCTGGTAATTCATCAGGAAACACATCCGGAAAGTCACATACCGTAGGGATGTCCCTCAGTGCTGGACTCCCCACTTGGGTGTCTATCACATGTGCCAAGTATGCTTCACACCCCTTTCTGATCATTCTTCTGGCTAGTGCAGCCGAAATAATGTTTAATGGCAGTAAATGCCTCTCCCCATGATTATCACATCACCAGTAAGAGGGAGACCAAAAGTGACTGTCTTCAGTCAATCATGGCATGATGCCTGGCTAACCAATCCATGCCCAGGATAATATCATAATCTCTGAAGAGCATTTCAATTAAATCTAACAGAAAACATGTCCTTGGATCACCAAAGGACAGTCCCTATAAATTCTGTTGACCCGAACCTCTTGTCCTAACGGACTAGTTACTAGCACTTCAAAACCCATTTGGACACATGGAACCGCAAGTGAACTGACTATGCTAGCACTAACATATGAATGGGTTGAACCCAGATCAAACAACACAAATACTTCTTGATCAGAGATAGAGAATGTACCAGTTACAACATCAGAAGTCTCAGCCTCTTCTCGCTGTCTCATTGTGTAGACTCTGGCTGACACACTTCCTTGTGCTGACTGACCAATAGTGCCCTAACTATCAGAAGTAGTGCCTCTATCTCTGCCTCTTCCTTTGCCAACTGATTGTGAACCTCTGGGAGTAGGACTCTGAATAGATACTTCTGCAGTGGTAGGAGCTAGACCATATTTAGGAGTACCAGTGCAGTCTTTAGCAAGATGGCCCTTGCCTCCACAGTTAAAACAGGCTCCAGTGGCCTAATAGCATTCTCCCCCATGAATCTTGCCACAAGTCTCACAGGGGCAGGTAGGATATGAACCCCTACTCGACTGCTGACCAGACCTAAGGGGTCTCTGTCCAGAGAATCGGCCCCTTCCAAATCTTCCACCTCAACCTCTGCTAGGTCCACCAAATTTCTTCCTCTTCCTAGAAGTACCACCAAAACTTTGTTCAACTGATTTTTCCCCCTTATCTTTCTTTGATTTTTCAACTTTTTCTGATTTTTCTTTTACAGGTGTTGCTTCTGATTCAATCGTTTCTAGCTCAAGTGCTTGAGAAATGAGCTCCGAAAAGTTGCTGTGTCTAAATCCCACAACTTGCATCCTCAAACTAGGCTTCAAACCAGTCTCAAATCTCTTGCACCGTTCCTTGCTGGTAGAAAGGAGACTCCCAGCATAGTGGCTTAAACGGGAGAACTCCCTCTCATATTCTGCCACTGATTTACTCCTTTACTTCAGACTCAGAAATTCTTACAACTTTTGATCCACATATGCGTCTGGGACGTATTTTTATCTGAATTCTCTGATGAAGTCATCCCAGGTCAGTACTGGTGGTTCAGCTAAGCTGTGGGGGATGGTTTTCCATTAATGATACGCATCCCCTTGCAGTAGTGACACAGAATATTCAAACTTCAGTTCATCTTGGCAATGCAGCTTCATGAACACTCTGTCCATTCTTTCAAGCCATTGCTCTACCTCAAGCGGGTCTAGTGTACCCTTAAATTCAGTAGGTCCATACTTCAATAACTTGTCATACTGTCTAGCTGGAGGCTGTGGTGGTATCACAGGTGTCTGAGGTGGAGCTTGAGCAGGCATACCCCCAGCTATTTGTTGAAACATCACAGCCATCTGCTATGCAAACTGTGCAGGAAACTGCGGCATTTGTGGGGCCGGTGTTACTGATCCACTGACATTCTGTAGAGTTAGGGCTTCCCCTTATGCCTCAGCTTCAACAGATTGCTCGACTGAGCGATCCCCTTCTTCCATTTTAGTTTGAAATTAGGGTATCTCCTGAACAATTAACACAAGGAGATTTCCCTCTGTTAGTTCAAATTTATGATGTAATGCACTGTATGTAACAAATATGGACATTGAGCAGTTGTACTTAACAAGGAAAGACACAAATTCATAAGTTAAAACATACTTCAAAAACTTGCTCTAATACCAACTAAAACATGTCACACCTTACCCCTCTGTAAGACATAACATGATCCTGCAGAAGACCTAATGAACTATCGAAATTCACCTACCGATAACTCATTAAGTACCCTACAAGGGATTTTAAAACAATTTTCTTACTTTTATAAGTGGTGAGCATTTTCTAGTAGGTATTAAAATCATTTATTCAAAGTTGAAAACTAGTTAAAATTTTTTGCTCATTTTATTTTTCCATAAATTTTATAAATTTTGGCAGAGTGCTATCTGTATTTTGAGAAAACTGTTCTTCAAATACCTGTAAAAAGCACTTCTAATAATTTATCTCAACAATTTCAACAACTCCACAACAATCCCAACCAATTTCTCAATTTCCAAAAATTCAGTAATCATCAAAATACTATCAATCAATTTCATTTAAATTAAAATAAAATATTTCCATTCATATTTCATTAAGGATAAAACAATTTATATACATCATACTAAAATTTACATTAGGAAAATCCAAACTAAAATTTATTACAAACTTTATACAAGCTGCTCAAGACCAATTTTACATGTCCATATATTTACGTGCATTACATACATCAAAATAAATATTTACAGCCAGGGTATAAATTATACCTGATAGCTTCAAAGCAGGTAGCTTCTCTGTCCTCAGCAGCTCACTCTACTGCTCTTCTAGTCTCTATATCTGCGATAGCAATAACAGCCATCGCTGAGTACTAGGACTCAGTGGTGCACAACATACTAAAATAATCTTTATGCAGAGTTTAAATCATATTTATTCAAAAATTGGACTGAACATGAGAATAAAATACAAAACATGAATTATGAGATTTTAATCTAAACAAGTTCATTTCGAAGTGTCAAAACACATTTTATAAAACCCACATTTATATCATGCCATTCGAAACAAATATAATCTCAATAGCCAGAGGCTAAGGAGAAGTCACATCACAAGGCTAGCTAGCTCAAATATATGGATATCCATTCAATTTCTTCTTCTACTGGCACACACCTCAACACTTCAGCCAGAGAAGGAATTAAAATTCAAAACTGATTACCCCCACTAGTCATGCTAGTAAGGTGTTTAAATATATGGTCATGACACTGTGGCTTTAAAACTTATCTTAACAATTTACTAAACATTGCCATTTCAAATATACACAAATAACTTTCAACAATTTAAATCAAAAGCATCATAAAAACTTCATCATAGTAATGTCACAATTCAATATTTCAAATTATTCAAAATAATATGCAGAAGATAATTTACAAAAATTATATGTTGTGCACAAACCTTAAGCGAGTCGCTTCTTGGCCTTGACTCGATTTCTCGGGTTCTTTCCCAGAGTTCTTTTTCCACTGAAACACATAGTTTCGCAGTGTTTCAGTATCATAACTTAGCATTAATCCAAAAATAAATTTAAATCCACTTTTACCTAGCTCTAATGTGCTAAACTTGATGTTCTTTAAATTTTGTGTTTCGGGGTTACTATTCACTACACTATTTAAGTCAATTTATTGACTTTCTAAGGCTTAATAGGTATGGCAATTCCAACTTCACCCACATACCACATTTTGGTCACTAAATTTGTTAGTTTTGGTTGTTTACTCAAATTCTAAGTCTTTTAGGCAAATTTGCAAATTATCAGTTTTAGTGTCTTAAGTTGCACTGTTCCATTAGTCATTTTTCTGTTAGAATTTGGCTGAACTTCCTTCATAAAAAATGTTCCCTATTATCTTAAATTAATTCTCGTTTTTGAATCACTCCATTTGGAGTTTTTAGCTCAAGTTATAGCCATTTGAATCATGGCTGCCGGATTGGACTTAACCCATATTTCTGGGCACCAAACTGGTTCTGGCAGTTTTAGGTTACTAAATTTGGGTGGCCAAATGACTTGGTTAATGGCATAATTTGGGTTTGTGTTCTTCACGAAAGTTTTAGGTCTATATCTCAACTGTCCACTGGTAAAATTTCAGGTCATTTAGACCTGCCTAGCCCAAGTTATGGCCAAACGAACAAACACTGTTTATTTGGTCATTTTGTACAGGTTAGACTGAGAAAATCCGGATTTGGTCAATTTGTTCACTAGGTTTTGGTCACTTTTTGAGCATGATTCCTAAATGAAAATTGTGTCATTTTATGTCTATTTTCATTCCCAATTGGTCTCATACCAATTGGACTTGTAAATTTTCAATTTTTGTCCCTCAAAGGGACCTTAGTCCTGCTGCCAGCAGCATGACCACATTCAATCCGAATTTAAACTCAATTCCAACACTTCCAACACACTTCATTTGGTCACAAATGACCATTTCTCACCTCAAACTAGGTCAAACATATCATTTCACAATTTCTCACATTTTTGACTCCTAAACCCTAAGTGTCCAAAATCCTAACTCACTAAATTGTTGCATTTAACCAATTCAATACCTATATACATGCTTCTTCAACCCAATCAAGATCACATACACTTTTAAGTCTATCAAATTCATGCATACACACATCAAAACCTTAGTTGACCAAAATTAAGGTTTGGTCCCTCATAATTATTTTTATTCCATTTCTTTAGTTTCTAAGTTCATTTAAGTAACTAAACATGCATTTAAATAGAAAATTGAAAGTTAAAATACTAACCTTAGGTGAAGTCTTTGATCTTCACTTTTTCCTCCAATTTCTCACTTTTTCTTTCTTCAATTCTTCTTTCCTAGGGTAATTTAGAAGTTTTTTAGGGTTCAAGGTTAAAATGGAGTTTAGAGAGAAAGGGGAGGTTCGGTCTGCTTGAGGAGAGAAGAAGGAAAATGAATTTTGTTTCTTTAATTTGTATATTTATCTTCTAATTGACTTAGTCAAATTATCAAGTAAATAAAAATTATTTATGACCTCATGTATGATGTCACCATGATGATGTCATAATCCTTCATTAAATTTGTTTTCTTTTCCTTTTGTTTTTCTATAACTTCTTCAATTTAATTGTATATTTCAAAATTTTCTTTTCTCTAATTTTATTTGATAGTTAGGTCAGGAGTCAGGTCTCGAGGTCAATTGACTAAATTGCCACTCGCCGGTTTAAGCCGGTTTGTAAATAATTCAATATTTCTTCCGACTCCCTAACCTAGTTATTTGAATGGCTTGACAATTCTTTTTCATGATTTTCTCTCTCCCACTGTGTTCGTAATAGTCCTAAGGACCGCAGCGTCACATTTTACGGTTCGGAATTCGAGTTTAAATCGACTTTGCTATCCTTTCCGAGAAGGTCACCCATCGCTGTGACTCTCGGCTCATTTAACTTCTTATGTTCTGTTTTTCTTATTTATACTTAAGTAATTGACAATTACTAATTATATGTGTTTATGGCTTATCTAGTTGTCTTAAGTGTGGTTCTAATCCCCTTAATTGTCCGGACCGACTCCGATCACCGGAACAGTGAAATATACCAGGCTATACAAATAGGGGTGTTGTAGGAGCAGCTATAAGAGAGAACCCCTTCACAAATCTTCTGTAATACCTAGCTAGTCCCAAGAAACTTCTGACCTTAGTTGTATTTCTGGGAGGCTTCCATTCCATCACTGCTTCTATCTTTTTGGGATCCACTCTAATCCCCTCAGCTGATACTATGTGTCCAAGGAAAGAGATTTCACTCATCCAGAAGTCACACTTAGACAACTTAGCATACAGCTTCTTTTCTCACAGGGTTTGCAGAACAATCCTCAAATGTTCATCATGTTCTTCCCTGATCTTGGAATACACCAGAATATCATCAATAAAGATCACTACAAACTGCTCTAAATATGGATGGAAGATACGGTTCATAAGGTCCATAAATGCTGTTGTGCATTTGTTAACCCAAACGGCATCACTAGAAATTCATAATGCCCATACCGGATTCTAAATGCAGTTTTTGAAACATCTGCATCCTTTACCCTTAACTGATGATACCCTGATCTGAGATCGATTTTTGAAAATACACTGGCTCCCTTTAACTGATCAAACAGATCTTCAATTCTGGGCAATGGATATTTATTATTCACAGTTACTTTATTCAACTGCCGGTAGTCAATGATTAATCTTAAGTTTCCATCCTTTTTCTTCACAAATAAAACCGGAGCTCCCCATGGTGACACACTAGGGCGTATGAACCCCTTATCGAGTAACTCCTATAACTGAATTTTCAACTCCCTCAATTCAGTGGGTGCCATCCTATAAGGAGCAATAGAAATTGGTGCTGTACCTGGCATTACTTCAATAGCAAATTCGACTTCCCTTTTTGGTGGTAAACCAGGAAATTCTTCAGGAAATACGTCTGGGAAGTCTCTTACTGTGGGTATATCATACAAGTTCGGCTTAGCCTGCCTAGTATCAACCACATGTGCTAGGTAAGCTTCACAGCCTTTTCTCATCAATCTTTTTGCAATTGTGGCTGAGATAACATTGGACAAGAAATCTGTCCTTTCCCCCACAACTGAAATCTCATTACCCTTAGGAGTTTTCAGAGAAATCCTCTTCAGTTTGCAATCAATAATTGCCTGATGACTTGACAACCAATCCATTCCCAAAATCATGTCAAACTCGTGGAAGGGCAATTTAATTAGGTTTGCTGAGAATTCATACCCCTGAATCCTCAACGGGCAACCTTTATACACCTTATTCACTACCACACTGTGGCCTAGTGGATTTGTAACCAGAATGTCTTGATCACTCTCCTCTACTGAAACTCCCCTCTCTACGGGTAGTTTGATGCAGATGTATGAATGAGTGGATCCTAGATCCACCAATGCATGCACAAATGTGTTGTAGAAGAAGAATGTACCCCTGATAACATCTGGGGCATCTTGCTCCTCCTAGGCTCTCATGGCATAGGCTCTAGTAGGTACTCTGACCTCTGGCCTCTCAGCTAACTCAGATGCAGGCCTCAGTGATGGACCAGCTGCCTTAGATTTACCGGGCTTCCTACCCCTTTGAGGTGCAGGGGCAGGCCTATCTATTTGTGTTGGGACAATTGTAGTAGTCCTCTTTGGGCAATTTTTGATCTGATGTTCTATAGATCCACACCGTAAGCATGCACTAGTCACTCGCCAACAGTCCCTCTTATGCCACTTCTGGTAGTATGGACAGATAGAAGATGCTGGGGCTGGTCCCTAAACAGATCCACTGGAAAGGCCCACCGATGGTGTGGGTGGCCTCCCAGTGTAAGCGTGGTGCAGGCCCTCGGGTGACCACGACCTTATGGTTGTCCAAACTCTGAGCAAGAGGACCCTTACTCTTCTTGCTGGGAGCAGAAAGTGAACTGGACTGACCTAGACCCCTCTTCTGCTGTCTTTCCCTTCTATCTTGCTCATTTATTCAGACTCTTTCTACTTTCAATGCAGCATCTACTAATTTGGCAAAATTCGTGATCTCCAATGCTGTTATCATGACTTTGATATTGTCATTAAGCCCTTCTTCGAACCTTCTGCACCTCTCTGCCTCTGTAGGGACTATCTCCCTCCCATACCGGCTCAGTTTGATGAATTCACGCTCATACTCTACCACTGATAATTGCCTCTGTCTCAGACTGATAAATTCTCTTCTTCTCTCTTCTAAATATACTTTACTGACATACTTCTTCCTGAACTCTGTGAGGAAGAAATCCCAGGTGATCTGATCTGGTTGCACCTCACTGGTTACTGTGTCCCACCACTAGTATGCATCATCTTGAAGTAGGGACACAGCAGCCTCCAGGTTCTGCTCAGGGGTGCAATGAAGCTATTTCAACACTCTTACTGTTCTATCCAACTAGTTTTTCGCTGTCATAGGGTCATCCTCCTTCTTACCAAAGAAATCCACAGCCCCATATTTTCATAGTTTCTCCAGATGGGACTTCTATGGTGTTGGTGGCGGTTTTGGTTGTGGTAGTGGTCGTGGGATTGCCCCCATCATTTGCTAAAATAATGCAAACTAAGGTTGGGCAGGTGCCTCAGCTGCTGGTGGAGCATATTCTCCCCTGCCTCCAGATTCAGCCCTTGGTGGAGCACGACTCTCCACCTCTTCATTAACTGCTCTTTGAGAAGCAGGATCCATATCCTGATCAAAATAACAAAATAAATAGATCTGCATCAGTGTCACCTCAACACTTCAAATGCAATGTAATGGTATACACTATCTAGGCCCAGAAACACCTAAACCGATGCTCTGATATCACTAAATGTGACAACCCTTACCCGTCTACAATGTAGCCGAGCAAGATATGTCACAGAGTGTGCGGGGGCACCAAATCATATTTCCATTACAATATACCCTTTTTAACTCATTTATTTATAATTTTGATTTAATTTGAATTTTTTGCAAATTTTATAGAAAATTCGGTAAAGTGCCGGTTGTAAATTGGAAAAACAGTTCTTCTGAATCTTTTAAAAACACTTCCAATATAATCATATTATCAATCTCAATCAATCACCAATATATTTTCACAATTTCTCAAATGACTTCAATATTTTAAAATTCAATTCCTTTCATATCATACTCAACTCAATAAGAAATACTCAAATTTATTACTGAACATGATTTATAGATAATTACATCAAAATATAATTACATAAGTTTATAATATACATGGCAAAATAAAGGTCTGATTATAAAAGTTTACAAAATATAAAATACCAAAAGTAGCCTAATGTCCTACCAATGCACTGCAAATGTGAGGTGACTCTGGACTCTGTGTGCAGATCTGAAAGTTTACCCTGTCTTAGGTCTGCTGGACTCTCCAGCTATGTCTCCAGTACCTGCACGTGGCAAAAGCGATGCGCTAAGCAATTCTACTTAGTGGTGACAATATAAAGTAAAATAACTAAAATAAAATAAATATGCAGAATGTATGTTTATATTTTATGTATTAATTTCTGACATTTATTACAGTATTATTCGATTAAAATTTAGTAAGATTTATTTTAATTGCCCGAGTAACCTACACTAGTCGACTGGACTGGATAAACGGGTAAACTGACATTGGATACCAAATACCTCGGACCATCACACCATCGGTCACATTGTGTCTCCCGGTGTGCAACAGAACAACTAATAAGCTGTAATAATTATTAGGGATAAAACCTAAGTATAACAACTCAATTAACATAGCCAAAGGCTATTATATCACATAATGGCACGGAAGGCCATAAAACATAGAATGGCATGAAGCCATATGCAGTACTGCTAACCAAACCATATTGGCATGCCAACTTATCCAAACCAATCTTGCTAGGTGTATTAGGGCATGTTACACTCTTAAATTGTACAATTCTTGAAATTTAAGTTTAGGTGTTACTATTCATTTCATTAGTCAACTAAAATGTTGACTTTTGCATAGACAATAGGTACATTGATTTTAATACTCCCAACATACCACATTTTGCATTCTAAAATTGTTGGTATTGGTTGCCAATACCATTTCTAAGCTTAGTGTTAGTTGTTTAAAATTTTCAGATTTCAAGCCTTGTGTTTACTGTTCCATTGGTCATTTTTACAGTAGGAATTTGGCAAAGTTGTCAACATGAAAGTTTTTTCTTATTATGTCTAGTTACATTTCCTTTTTTAAATCACTCCATTTGGAGTTTTGTAGCTCAAGTTATGGCCTAAACACCATAACTGGCCGGATTGCAAACTTTCCAGATTTTCTGGACTGACCAAATCTATAGTGTTTTGTACAGTGATTACAGGTCACTTTTTGAATATGTTATGGTCAAAATTTGGGTTAGGTTTCTTCATGAAAATTGTAGGTCTATATCTCAGCTTTCTGCTGGTAAAATTTCAGGTCAATTAGACCTTTCTACACTGAGTTATGATGAAATGAATAAATACTATTCATTTAGTCATTTTGTCTAGGCAGAATGCAGGTCACCCGGATTAGGGCAATCGTTAGGTCAACTTGGTTTAATTTTCTAGGCATAGTTTCTTCACCAAAGTCATGCCATTCTGTGTTTTATGGCCTTCCATGCCATTCTATGATATAACAGCCTTTGGCTAAATTGATTGAGTTATTATACTTAGGTTTTATCCCTAATAATTATTACAGCTTATTAGCTGTTCTGTTGCACACCGGGAGACACAATGTGACCGATAGTGTGATGGTCCAAGGTACTTAATACCCAGTGCCAGTTTACTCGTTTATCTAGCCCAGTCGATTAGTATAGGTTACTCGGGCCATTAAAATAAATCTTACCAAATTTTAATCGAATAATACTGTAATAAATGTCAGAAATTAAGTCTACATAAAATATAAACATACATTCTGCATATTTATTTTATTTTAGTTATTTTATTTTATATTATCACCACTAAGCAGAATTACTTAGCGCGTCGCTTTTGTCATGCGCAGGTACTGGAGACATAGCTGGGGAGTCCAGCAGACCTCAAACCGGGTGAACTTTCAGATATGCACACAGAGTCCAGAGTCACCTCACATTTACAATGCATTGGTAGGACATTAGGCTACTTTTGGTATTTTGTATTTTGTAAACTTTTGTAATCAGACCTTTATTTTGCCATTTATATTATAAACTCATGTAATTATGTTTTGATGTAATTATCTATAAATCATGTTCAGTAATAAATTTGAGTATTTCTTATTGAGTTGAGTATGATATGAAATGAATTGAATTTTGAATTATTGAAGTCTTTTGAGAAATTGTGGAAATATGTTGGTGGTTGACTGAGATTGATAATATAATTATATTGGAAGTGTTTTTAACAGATTCAGAAGAACTGTTTTTCCAATTTACAGTCGGCACTCTACCGAATTTTCTATAAAATTTGTGAAAAATTCAAATTAAATCAAAATTATAAATAAATGAGTTAAAAAAGGTACATTGTAATGGAAATATGATTTGGTGCCCCAGTACACTGTGTGTCATATCTTGCTCGGCTACACTGTAGACGGATAAGGGGTGTCACACCTAGGGGTTGTAACACCCTCACTGTAGGTAGTCTATACGTTCTACTATTCCGATGACTAATGTCTGTCCAGACAACTAGGATGTCTGGAACTACACTTAAATGATAGTGAGGAGACATAAAATAATGGAATACATGATAAGAAAATGCAAGAAAAATTAAGGAAAAATAAATGGCGTGAAATGCAATTAGGTTAAATGAGCTGAAACCATAGTGATGAGTGACCGCACCGGGAAGTCACTGCGTAGACAGTTGACAACCCTAGACCCACGAAGAACCCTAAGAAATAATTGTTGGGATTTAATTAAAGGTCTAATGAGGTACAAATGACATTATAAATGTTAAAGAAAATTTAGTTAATCGGTACAGATAAAAATGAAAATTTAAGGAACCGTCGGATCAAGAATTTAATCGGTATTACCAAAAAAGTTGGACTATAACCCGAAGAGGGGCATTTTGGTCATTTGGCACCTAAAGTTGACTTTTGACCTAAATGTCCATTAAAATGAGTGGTATTAAATTTTGAAATCCCCATGAAAACATTATCATATAAATTTCATGTAAGATGGACATTATCACCAATAACTCCCCAAACTTTCCTGTTAAATATGACCTATGTCATGTACCCAGAGGTTGTAACACCCTCACCATAGGTAATCTGTACGTTCTACTGTTTCGATGACTAATTTTTGTCCGGACAGCTAGGATGTCTAGAACTACACTTAAATGGTAGTGAGGAGATATAAAATGATGGAATACATGATAAGAAAATATAAGAAAAATAAATGACGTGAAATGCAATTAGGTTAAATGAGCTAGAACCGTAGCGGTGAGTGATCGCACCGGGAAGTCACTGCGTAGACAGTTGACAACTCCAGACCCGTGAAGAACCCCGACAAATAATTGTTGGGATTTAATTAAAGGTCTAATGAGGTACAAATGACATTAAAAATGTCAAAGAAATTTTAGTTAATCGGTATAGATAAAAATGAAAATTTAAGGAACCGTCGGATCAGGGATTTAATCGGTATTACCGAAAAAGTTTAACTATAACCTGAAGAGGGGCATTTTGTTCATTTGGTACCTAGAGTTGACTTTTCACCTAAATGTCCATTAAAATGAGTGGTATTTAATTTTGAAAACCCCATGAAAATAAGAAATTATATGTAATGTTATTAAGAAAAAATGAGGGGGGATTAATTGAAATATTGAAACTTTACTTATAATAATAATTAAACAATTGATAGTGGGGTATAAAAGGAGTACAAGATGACAAAGTTTAACCACTAAATTCATCATCTTCATTTCCTCTCAACCATGGCCAAAACCCATTCTTCCTTTCCTCCATGGATGTGTTTTGATGCAAGCTTCCAATCTCTTTTATTTTCAACCTAAAATCACAAGTCCCTTCATTAAAGTTAGTCCCCACACCTTGGGAAGTCTATAGGCAGCAAAAGGAAGGAGAAATTTCAAGGTTTTAACAAGCTCAAGAAAGTGAACAAAGAGGTTAGTGCATAATTTTTCTTCCTTTCTTTGTTAGGTCTTGAATTGAGGTTGATGTGAAGTGAATTATGCTTGAAATCAAAAGAAATGGTAAGTTAGGAGAAGAGTTGAATTTCGATAGCCATTGGAACTAAGGGAGTTTTATTAATTCTTACATGTAAATGATGGGTAGTGATTTTGATTAAGGTAATTATATGTATTAGACTTAAATTGCATGTATATATTTGAGATTGTTTGATGAGACTTGTGTAATTGTTGAATTTTGGTAGCCTTGAGAAGCATGGGAGTGTGATGAATTCATACATGTAAATGGAGATTAGTGATGTTAATTGATAAGTAATTGAAGTTAAATGTACTAGAAAATTTATGGAATATGAATTGTTGATTTTGACCATTTGAATTAGGGTTTTGAATTGATTATTGGAGACTTGTGTAAATTGCTATAAATTTGACCAATTGAGATTTGATTGACGATATTAGAAGTGCTATGAATGCAAATATGTAGTTTGGGAGTTGGAGGAATGAAATTGGAAGTGTAAAATTTTCTTGCAAGTTGAGAATTATTGAAATCAGTGTGTATTTTGAGCCATAACTAAAATTGTGTGGCTCTAATTGGTATGACACCAATTGGAGGTAAAATTAGACCTAAAATGTACCATTTTCCATGGAGAAATCATGCCCAAATTCTATCCAAAAAGTGACCTAAATTTTGCCCTAATCCGGATTACCAAATAGTGAACCCAGAAAATGACCAAATGAGCAATATACATTTATTTGGTCACAACTCACTCTAGACAGATCCAAATGACCTAAAATTTATACCATTGGAAATTAGACATAGGGATACAACTTTTATGAAGGCACCAAAGCCCAGAAATACCATTAACCTAGTCAAAGTACTTGCCTAAATTAGGTTACCAAAACTATCCAAAATCAAAACTGCCTAGAATTGCTAGACAAAGGCAACTTGACCAGTTTTGGCAAAGAGGCCATAACTTGGTCCATAGAACTCCAAATGCCCTGAAACTAGTGCCAAATTTCAATAAGACATAGACCTACAAGATTAGTATTTTGACCAAAACCAGAAATTAAGAAAAATAGGTCAATTGGCTAGGCCAAGTTAGTGCATAAATTCTGGAAATGTGCATAATTAGCCATTGACTCCAGCGTAGTCTTTTAAGCATAGCTCCCACTAGAAAACTTCAATTGAGATGTGCCATATAGTTCTAGAAACCTAAGAAATAAGGATTTAACTTTGTTTTAGACACCTATCTCAAATTATGAATGTAAGAAGCTTAAATTTTGGGTTAAAACTACTGACCTAAATGGAAATTATGTTAGTATAGGATATTTGAGTCCAGGCAAATAATGTGGCTATAAGTAAGTCTACATGACTTGGATATTTGATACTAGAAATTTTGAGTGACCAAAAGACATAGGGAAACAAATCCTATGACGAGCACTAGGCCTTAATGTTGCTAGAACTTATTCAAATAAATTGTTAAAACATAAAACCAATACTGCCCAGTTAAGAACCAGAATTTGCAACTAAACCAGTTATGGTTATTTGACCATAACTTGAGTTATACAAATCCAAATGACATGATTCAAAAGGAAAAATAAAAACAAGACAGAGAGGAACAACTTCCATGAAGGAAGTGGGGCCAAACAGTGGCCACAAACTACTGAATTTGATATGCAAAATCAAGACCGTCAAACTGAACCTAAAGAAAGGTTCTTGAATTAAATTGTATTTAGTAGGGACTTATCCCTAATAAGTCACTGCATGCTAAATTACATGCTAAATAATTAATAATGCTTACTTATCCAAAGTAAACCTAGGCTTATATATATATATATATATACTTGGATCGATTAGTATACCAATTAGGGATTACAGATAGCAGTACTGCCTATATGAAAATTCATGGACTGATAATATATGTTTGACATGATTATTCTACAGACTATATGCCTGCCTGTTGGCCATTGTGCCTAATTGTATTTTTGGCTTTAACAGCCTGCCCGATTGCTTTGTGCCTGACATGACAGATGTACACAAGATAGAATATTCCCGTGTATCTAGTCTTTATAGACTGTTATAGGTTACTTGGCATTAATATAATTTTAAAAGACTGAGAATACACTGCTATGATTTTTACATGAATAATCATTGATCGAAAAAATATGTTTGATATGATTGTTCTACTGGCTTTATGCCTGCCAATTGGCCATTGTGCCTAATATGATTTCTGGCTTTATACCTACTCGCTGGCCTTGTGCCTGACATGAAAGATGTATACATAATAGGAATACGGATGTCTAACTTGTATACTCTCATGTATCCAGTCTTTATAGTCTCTCATAGGTTACTTGGGCACAAATATGAGTAATGAGTCTTAAATTTAATTAAGTATCAAAAAGATCACAGGTATGAGTAATAGGCTATAAAAATCAATTGATTATATGAAGAGATCCCAGCAAATTAATATGCTCCTATGGAGCAGCTAAAGTTATGAAATGACTCATAAGTAATAAGTTTTAAAAATTAAATAATTACATGAAGAGACCACTGATATGAAATTAAGAAGACTGAAAAATGGAATAAATTATTAGAAAGGATCCCGACAAGTTTAATTGCTTCTAAAGTTCAGTAAACATGTAATTGACTCAAAGTTCATGAAATATGAATCTCTATATGAAATTATACATGAAATAATTATCCTTGATTATTCAGTTATTTTTATTTTAAATTATGCACCACTAAGTAATATGCTAGCGCGATGGATTGTTTACTCACATAGGTATTAGAGAGATTTGTAACACCCCTCACCCGACTATAGTGTAACTGAGCAAGGTGTGCTACATTTGGTGCCGGAGCACCCTAACTTATCTTACTTTATTTTTTTAAAAATTTTGTTCTCGTTATATTTAATATCGATTATATTTCGATGAAGAAACTAACGGAGTTTTTCCTATTTTATTATCGTTTAACGTGTTTTACTATTCACTTGTTTGAAAATTTCAATAATATTTTATAATAAAAATATCATCAATTGTTCTCATATCCATCTCATAATTCACATCTCATTCATATATCTCAATTTCAAATTCATTTCCATGCATTTTCATTCATGCACAATTTATATATATAAATTCTCAAGTTTTATTAATTTACATGATTTACAAATTGATTACACAAATTCATAATTTACATGATCTATATTTCAACATACAATTCATAGTTTACATTATAAATAATAACTAATTATAATGTACAAAATACATAATATAATCTATATGGGCCTTATTTACATGCATTGCTGAGAAGGTGACAACCTTTGACACTCTGCAGATCAGAACTCCAAAATCTCTGTTTAGTATTTGCTGGGCTTTAACTTCAATACCTGCACAAGGAAACAAATCTATCGCGCTAATAATTGCTGCTTAGTGGTGCAATAATATAACAAGAAAATAATATACAATAAAAAAAATGGATCGAAATTTGGATACTCTGGAATTTAATCTAATTTCATAGAATACTTCTAGTATTAACTATCCTATATTCTAATTTATTCATCTTCAAAAGTGCTCAATTCTTTCATAATAATTAAATATTCTTACTCATTTATTTAATTGCTAATATTTTCAGTTACTAATATTCTTAACTTATTTCAATAAATTTCACTACCCAAGTAACCTATGACAGGCTGACTAAATTGGATAACGGGTCGTTGGCACTGGACACCATGGTGTCTCGGGCCGTCATACCATGGGACGCAGAACGTCAACCAAGTATGCAATCAGTATGGCTAAAAAGCCATGATAACACATAATCGGGCATAAAAGCCATGAGTGCAGACATAAAGCCATGAATGCGGGCATAAAGCCATGAGTGCGGGCATAAAGCCATGAATACAGGCATAAAGCCTTCGCAATACTGCTAAAATGATACCCTATTGGCATGCCAATCTATCCAATCTGACACACATGTCTAGGCAATACAAGGGCACATAATATCATTAAATATTAATATATTGTGTTTTATGACTTCATTATTTCATAATAAATTTCAATTATAATTTATACATTCATTTGATCACTTATATGATCACAATTCACATCAATTATCCTTTTACACCATTGTACTCAAAGTACTTTACTTTCTACGATAATGAGAACTAATGTCTCATTCATACATTAATATGATTTATTTATTTATTAATTAATTATGTCATTCATATTGATCACAATTCAAAACAATGGTTCACATGTACCATTGTATTCAAAACATTTTTCCTTTCTCATTTATATATTAAAAAAATATACTTATGTAATTACAAATTTTATATTTCAAGTTGAATTACTAACATTTTATTAATTCTATTTGTGATGAGCATATAAGCCCTAACTATCTATTCACATCAATTAGGTGACTTACTTTTCATGTTTCAAGCAATCCATGAACATTTTATGGATTTCAAATTTATGGCCTTAATTTCCCTTTAACAATTTTGACTAGGATGCATAGTCCACATTTGTCATACAATTCTAAGCATTTAAGCTTAGAATTAGTTATAGGTCTTTATCTTAGTTTGGTAATCATTTTGATTACTATTCACCTTACTAGTCAACCAAAATGTTGACTTTTTCATACTTAATGGATATGTTAATTCTAATTACACCAAGATCCCACATTTTCAGTTTTTTATGGCTCCTCACTTTAGTTTAAATATTTTTCTAGATGTTCTAGCTGTCGGACTAACACCGGTCACCGGAACAGTAGAATGTACGGAATTACTATAGTGAGGGTGTTACAAGATTGACCAGTAGAGTCCAGACAAAGATTTTGAGCAGATCTGTACTAGTGTGGGAGTCACCTCAGTAGAGTATTTTTGGTAGGGCCCACATGTATTTAGATTTTGTATTTTTTATTTCTGTACATAAGTCAAAGATGTAATTCATTTTGAGACCGTAATATAAATTGTAAATTATTGTATATGAATTCTATTAATAGAAGCAAATGTGTTTTACATGAATTGATTATATGACATATGATATGAATTGATGATATGATGTGATACATGAAAGTTAATGAGATGGATATGACAAGAGGTAAATTGATATGGGTTGAACTTATGATATGAAAATTTTAACAGGTAAATAGTGAAACCCGCCATACACTAATAAAACAGAGGAGACTCTGTTTGAGTCTTCATAAGAATGAAATGTGATAAAAAAATTTATATGTGGGATAATAAAAATAAATGGACATTAAATTAATAATGTACATGACAAGATAAGATAGGGTGCTCCGACACTGAATGTGGCATTCCTTGCTCGGCTACACTGTAGACAGGTGAGGGGTGTTACAGGGGTAACTATCAAATCTCCTTTGAAGGGCAACATCAAGATCTTGCCTTAGGATTTACTTATGGATATATAATATTAAATAACATAACATGGGGGAAGTAATAGGTCATCCAATATCAATCAATGCATCAATAATAATTTATGCAATTATGCAATATCTTCGTGTTTTAGATATATACATCCTAAATAATATGACTTGATGCATGAGGATGCTCATTAATTACCTAGAAGTAGTTTTCATTTTATTAAGGTTAGAGTTACTCACCTTTTATAGCCTATCAACCCCCTTACTCAAATGAGAGCTATTTTTAGATCCTTACCCTTCCAAGTCCCTTAAGCCTGATCCTATAACATCGTACCCTAGAGTGTTATTCAAGGCTCTAAAACACTAAGCATAACATAAATATCCTATTCTAGGCCCTTAGGAGCCACGAAATTAGGTTTTGGAATCTTGGAATCAAAGGAGAAAATAAGTGGGCAGAACCACGTTCGGCTGCCAGACCCTTAGGTTTTGGCTGTCGAACCTTAGAACGTCAGGTACCCAATTTTGGGTAGTAGCCATTGCGGCAGCTGAGGTCTGGGACTTCGACTGTCTAACTTGGAAAATTTCCAAATTTTCCTAGAGAATGCAAGTTTTGGCTATCAAACCTCTAGCTTTTAGCAGCTAAACCTGGGACTTTCTAGAATTTCCAAGTTGTCTAAATTTTCCTAGAGAATGCAATTTTTGGCTATCAAACCACTGGCTTTTAGCAGCTAAACCTGGGACTTTCTAGAATTTCCAAGTTGAAAACTTGCATATTCCTTTTCCTCAAAAGCCTCGAAACTCACTTCAAAGTTCTAAAACACAATTTTATCACTTATACACATCTCTAGGGCCTAGCACAACTAAAAAACATGCTTAATACCCATATACATTCATCAGAACTAAAACCCTAGGTTTCCCCCAAACCCACATTCATAAACTTCATAAAAAACTTAACTTAAAACAACTTTTCAAAAAATTAAAGCTTTAGAAACCTAATTCCTCATCAACTTTCTTAAATCTATCTATTAGATTAAGAAGAAAAGAAGGTTACCTCTTTTCTTGGAGCTTAGAGGCAAGAGAATTAAAACTTCAAAACTTGAATTTACTCTTCCACACTTCTAAATGGAAGAATCCTCCTCCAGATCTTCAAAAACTTAAGGAGATCTTGTCACACCTTACCCCTCTGTAAGGCATAACATGATCCCGTAGAATACCTAATGAACTACCGAACTTCATCTATCGATAACTCATTAAGTACCCTACAAGGGATTTTATACAATTTTCTTACTTTTGACAAGTGGTGAGCATTTTCTAATAGGTATTTAAAACATATAATTAAGTTGAAAGCTAGTTGGAAATTTTAGCCCATTTTATTTTTCCGCAAATTTTATAAAAATTTTGACAGAGCTCCCTCTATATTTTGAGAAAACAGTTCTTCAAATACCTGTAAAAAGCACTTCTAAAAATTTTCTCAACAACTGCTTCATTTTCATACGCAATCTCAATCAAGTTCTCAACACAATTATCAACTTTCTATTTCAAATCCAGTATCTAATGATCATCAATTCATTCAAATTAAATAAAATAGTTCCATTCATATTTCATTAGAAACAAAATAATTTAAATAGATCATTACAAAATTTACATTAAGAGAATTTCAAACTACCATATATATTACAACTTTATACAAATTTTATACAACTGCTCAAGACCCATTTTTACATGCCCATACATTTATGTGCAATAGATACATCAAAAGAAATATTTACAATTAGGGTATAAATTATACCCGAAGACTTTAGGCTGAATGATCCTCAATCTTTAGCACTTCGATCTGCTTCCTCTAGTCTCTCAGATCTCATAAAGAATAAAGCTATCGCTGAGTACTAGGACTCAGTGCTGCATAACATACTAAAATAATCTTTATGCAAAAATAAAATCACATTTATTCAAAATTTTGACTAAACATGAGCATTAAACACAAAACATGAATTATGAGATTTTAATGCAACCCACGTTCATTTCGAAGTATTAAAACACATTTCATTAAACCCACAGTTAGTTCATGCCATTTGAAACAAATAGAATCTCGATAGCCAGAGGCTAAAGAGAAATCACATCACAAGGCTAGCTAGCTCAAATATATGGATATCCATTCACATCCTCTTCTACTGGCACACCTCAACACTTCTCCAGAGAAGGAATCAAAATTCGAAACTAATTACCCCCACTAGTCGTACTAGTGAGGTGTTCAAATATATGTTCATGACACTGTGGTTTCAAAACTTATCTTAACAATTTGCTAAACATTGCCATTTCAAATATACATAATAATTTTCACAATTTAAATCAAACATCTTGAATAAGATCACAATAAACTTTCAACAATTCAAAGCAATAGTAAAAATGCATATTTCATTCACTTTATCAATAAATTTTAAGGCATAGTAGTGTTGTGCACAAACCTCAAGCGAGTTGTCCCTTAGCCTCGACTTGATTCCTCGGGTTCCTTTCCGATATTCTTTTCAATTGAAACACACAATTTTACAATGTTTCAGTACTAGAACTTAACACAAATCCAAAATAAATTTAGCTTCACATTTACCTAGTTCTAACGTGTTAAATTCGACGTTCTCGAAATTTTTGTGTTTCGGGTTACTATTCACTGCACTATTCCAATCAAATTGTTGACTTTCTAAGACTTAATAGGTATGGGAATTCCAAATTCACCCACATACCACATTTTGGTCACTAAACTTGTTGGTTTTGGTCATTTTCTCAAAACTTAGGTCTTTTAGGCAAATTTGCCAATTTTCGGTTTTGGAGTCCTAAGTTGCACTGTTTTATTGGCCCTTTTACTGTTGAAATTTTGCAAAACTTCCTTCATAGAAAATGTTCCTTATTGTCTTAAGTGTATTCTCATTTTTGGATCACCCCAATTGGAGTTTTGTAGCTCAAGTTATAGCCAAAATACAATTACTGTTCACGTGCACTGTTCATGCTGCAATTTAGGTTCTGGCAGATTTTTGATCCAGTCGTTCCCGAGGAGGTCACCCATCGCTGTGACTCTCGGCTCGTTTAACTTCTTATATTCTGTTTTTCTTGTTTATACTTAACTAATTGAACATTACTAATTATTTGTGTTTATGGCTTCTCCAATTGTCTTAAGTGTGGTTCTAATCCCCTTAATTATCCGGACCGACACCAGTCACCAGAACAGTGAAATCTACCAGGCTATGCAAACGGGGTGTTACAATTCTCCCCCCCTTAAAATAAATTTCGTCTCGAAATTTTACTTGGTATCAATCTCTGAACAGCTGTGGGTGCTGTCTCCTCATGTCCTCTTCTCATTCCCAAGTAGCCTCCTGGCCCGAATGATGGTTCCACAGCACTTTTACCAACGGTATCTGCTTGTTTCGTAGCTGCTTAACCTCATAAGCCAGAATCTCTATGGGTTCTTCTTCATATGTGAGGTCTGGATTTACTTCAATTTCCTTTACTGGTAGTACATGAGATGGGTCTGTTCGATACCTCCTCAACATAGACACATGGAAGACATTATGTATCTTTTCCAACTCTGGAGGTAGTGCCAACCGATATGCCAAAGGACCCACTCTTTCCAGAACCTCATATGGCCCAATGAAACGAGGACTCAGTTTCCCCTTTCTGCCGAATCTCATAATTCTCTTCCAAGGAGAAACCTTGAGAAAAACTTTCTCACCCACTGCATATTGAATATCCTTCTTTTCAAATCAATGTAGGACTTCTGACGGTCTGATGCAGTCCTAAGTCGACCTCTAATCACCCTGATTTTCTCTTCAGTTTGCTGAATGATTTCAGGTCCAATCATCTTTCTTTCACCCACGTCATCCCAACACAACGGGGTTCTACATTTCCTGCCATACAAAGCTTCATATGGAGGCATCCCAATGCTTGATTGGTAGCTGTTATTGTAAGCAAACTCAATCAAAGGCACGTGTATATCCCAACTACCCTCAAACTCAGTCACACAAGCCCGTAGCATGTCCTCCAAGATCTGAATTATCCTCTCAGACTGGCCATCTATCTGTGGGTGGAATGCAGTACTGAAGTTCAATCTAGTTCTTAGGGCTCTCTGAAGACTACCCCAGAATCTAGAAGTGAACCTAGGATCTCTGTCTGACACGATGGATACTGGCACTCCATGCAGTCTCACAATCTCATCGATGTATACCTTGGCCAATCTTTCCAAACTATAATCCATCCAGAATGGCAGAAAATGAGCAAACTTAGTCAGTCTGTCAACAATGACCCAAACTGCATCATGACTCTTCTGTGTCCTCAGAAGTCCCATCACAAAATCCATTGTTATTCTATCCCATTTCCATTCTGGTACTGATAGTGGATGTAACAACCCAGTAGGTACTTGATGCTCTGCCTTCACTTGCTGACAAGTTAGGCATTTTGTCACACCCTACCCCTCTGTAAGGCATAACATGATCCCGTAGTATACCTAATGAATTACCAACTCCGTCTACTGATAACCCATTAAATACACTACAAGGGATTTTAAAAACTTTTCTTACTTCTTTTACAGTGGTGAGCACTATTTACAGGTGTTAAAAACCTTTTGAATCAAGTGATAGAACTAACACATTTGAATTATTTGGAATTTCTGTAAAAATTTTGGCAGAGTGCCATCTGTATTTTGGATAAAACAGTTCTTCAGAAAACCTGTAAAAAGCACTTCAATATTTTTCCAAATCTCAACTCCAACATATTTCTTAACACAATATATTTCTCAACACAACATATTTCTCAACACAACATATTTCTCAACTCAAATTCACAGTAATTTTTCAAAGACTGAGATACAAGAAATATAATACAATTTTTACAAGTCAAAATATCTCATAATTTATTTTACAACTTCAATGTACAATTTTAATTTATAACTGCTCAAAATCAAAAACAATATGTACATACAGTGAACATACATTACAGTACAAAATGCAAAATGTGGTATACTCATTATACCCGAAAATCTTTCGCTGGAGGTACTAGCAGCCTAGTCTGCTGCCTTGTCTGTCTGTCTACCTGCGACAGCAATGAAAAGCTATCGCTGAGACAACGTCTCAGTGGTGCACAACATTAACCAAATACAACTTAAATCACAATTCATAAATCATTTAAATGATGGATATGTAAAATCATAGTTAAATTTAAGACAATGAGTGTCAGAAGGAATTTAACACAATATCACAATAAATCTCAGAGATCAAAACATAGTTAACTTCAAAAGACAGTAAATGTCAATAAGGATTTAACTCCATTTCACAATCTCATAATACAAATCAATAAATCACACACAGCTTAATCATGTTCCAAAGTTCAATTCGTCCCAAAAGCCGATGGCTAATGAGGTATTCAATTCGTCCCAAAAGTCGATGACTAATGAGGAATAACATAGCTAGCTAGCAAAAATATGAGTACTCATCCAATTCGTCCTCAATGCACACACACGAACACTTCACGGAGAGGGAATTCAATTCGTCCCACTAGACAAGCTAGTGAGGAATACAATCAATATACATGATAGCTGTGGTTTCAAACCATTTCCAATGCTTTTCAATCAATAAGTATCCATCAATATCATTCAAACAATTTTACACAGTTTCAAGCAATAAATATCCATTCAAACACATTTCCACAATTTAAAACAATAATGTACAAATAGTCATAATTCATTTCAATTGAAAATTTCAAAAGAAATAGTTGTTGTGCACAAACCTTTGATAATTGTCTCCTGGTCTGGACTCAGTGTTTTCTTCCCTTTCCCTGAGTCTTTACTAACTGAGAAACACAATTTGAAGTGTTTTAGTACTAAATTAAACTGTCTCTATCGATAATGCTTGATAAGTAATTCACTGAAAGCTATTATTTGCTTAATCACCTAATATATTGACCCTCGATGCGTTCTAGGTAAATTAGGTTTTAGTGTTACTAATATGTCACATTCGATAGTCTTTTAGGGTTGGTATATGTTACCAATTTCATTTCCTTGTTTAGTGCATTTTATTGCAACTTGCTGGATTCCGGGATACTAGTTTGACCTAGCCGGACGACCTAGTTCCCTCAGTTTTCTGGTTTTGGTCAAAACTACAAACTTGTAGATCTATGTCTTACGGAACGCGGGACAAAATTTTAGGTCATTCTGAGTTATGTAGACCAAGTTATGGTCATTTTACTATTGCTGGTCAAATGGCATCAAATTTGGTCATTTTAGGTCAACTTTGGTTCGGCCAGTTTTTGGACCCGAACTTGTGCAAGCTGTTTGACTTGCTTATGGTCATTTCTAGGCTTTGGTGTCTTCATAAGACTTGTAGATATGGACCTTAACTATTCATGGTTAAAATTTCAGGTCAATTGGACCTGTTTTGAGTGAGTTATGGCCTAAACACTAACTGCTGCCCAAATGGTCAGTTTTCAGGCCTCACTTGCACTTAATCCGGATTTGGTCATTTTTCAAGCTACCTTGCAAACAGAATTTTGGTATGCTACCTTCATGAAAGTTGGCACATTTTGTGCCTAGTTTCACCTCCAATTGGTCTCATACCAATTGAAGTTACACATTTAGTGTTATGGGCTAAAATGCATACTGCCCTTAAACACATTGCTTAACATCTATCAATTGCACATTTACTTGCTATAAGTCCACTCCCCTTACCAATTCTGATTTGGTACATTACCAAAACCATTTACCACTTCCCATTAAAATCACTTTGGGTAGAATACAAATATCCTCAATACACCAAATGAAACTCTAATTCACAAAGTCCAAATAAAACAATATATACACATAACCACTCCTAATTATTACATACAATTTCCACAATCAATTTATATACATATTCATCAATTCTCAATGTCACAATTCACCCAATATCTTCATGAATTTAAACATTCATCAAGAAGTCCCAAGGCTGCCGAATGCTTCACATTGCCAAAATTCCCCATAGTTTCTTCCACTTCAATTCCAAATGCACAATCACCACATATACATGGAAATAACTTACTAGGACATTAATTCACCCTACTCAACATAAATTCACATCAAATATATGTAAGAATACTTCATTAATTATAGAACTCCATGGCTGTCCAAAATTGGATATATCAAGAACTCCTCAAAACTTTAAAATTTCTTCACAAAGCAAACGCCCATAACATGTTTTCAAACTTTAACAAAGCAATATTCAAAAATACAAACTTACCTATTGTTAGGACTTGTTAAACCTTCACTAAACTTCCTTGATTTTGCTATCAAACTCTTCCTTGTGATGTGGAGGTAATCTTTAATGAAACAACCTAGGTGTTTGGAAGTGAATTGAAGGAGGTTGATGAAGCTTTATGCAAAACGGCAATGGAGGTTTTCAATTCTTCATTTCGGGATGGATGAACCAAGTGAGGGAGATAAAGATGCAGATTGTATAATAGGTGTACACCTGCCCATTTAGCTCTTAATTTATTCCATAGTGGTCCACTCACCCAAATTAATTCGTTTTATATGTTTAATTCTCATTTATTCCACATTAAACCCTTAATTTTTGCTATTTACTTTATATACCACCAATTTAATTTTTCATTATATTTTCCAAGTGTAATATTATTTATTTTTAATGGACATTTAGGTCAAAAGACAATTAGGGATGTCAAATGACCACAATGCCCCTGTTCGGGTTGCATTCCCGATTTTTCGGTAACACCGGGTTTTGTCTGTTTTTCGATTTCTCACTTTTCCTTGTACTAATTATTTAATTTTTCTTTGATATTTCTAATGATATTTATACTTCAATTGATGTCTCTTTAAGTCCTAAAAATATTTTCCAGGGCTCCCCGCAGTCCAGGGCTAGTCAACGGTCAACGCCATGACTTCCCAGTGCGGTCACCCATCGCTAGGGTTCTCGGCTCGCTTAACTTGGTTACACTTCTTTGCTATTATTTTTCCTTTGTTTTTCTTGTATTTTCTTTTCTTGTATTTCATTATTTTATGTCTGCTCCCTCATATAAAAATGTAGTTTTAGGCATCCTAGCTGTCCGAACAACACTGGTCACCGAAACAGTAGAACGCACTACCGAACATAAGGGTGTTACAATTCTCCCCCCCTTAAATAAATTTCGTCTCGAAATTTTACCTGGCATTAATCTCTAAACAGCTGTGGGTGCTGTCTCCTCATATCCTCTTCACGTTCCCAAATAGCTTCCTGGCTTGAATGATGGTTCCACAGCACTTTAACCCAGGTGTATCTGTTTGTTCCTCAACTGCTTCACCTCATAAGCCATAATTTTTATGGGTTCTTCCTCATATGAGAGGTCTGGATTTACCTCAATCTCTTCAACTGATAGTACATGAGATGGGTCAGATCTGTACCTCCTTAACATGGACACATGGAAGACACTGTGTATCCTTGCTAGCTCTGGAGGTAATGCCAACCGATATGCCAAAGGACCCACTCTTTCCAGAACTTCATATGGTCCGATGAAACGAGGACTCAGTTTCCCCTTTCTGCTAAATCTCATAATCCTCTTCCAAGGAGAAACTTTGAGGAATACCTTATCACCCACTGCATATTCAATATCTCTTCTTTTCAAATCAACATAGGACTTCTGATGGTCTGATGCAGCCTTGAGTCTATCTATAATCAATATGATCTTTTCCTCTGTCTGCTGAATAATTTCTGGCCCAATCATCTTCCTTTCACCTACTTCATCCCAACACAAGGGAGTTCTGCACTTCCTGCCATACAATGCTTCATATGGAGGCATCCCAATGCTTGATTAGTAGCTGTTGTTATAAGCAAACTCAATCAAAGGCAAGTGTGTATCCCAACTACCTTCAAATTCAATCACACAAGCCCGTAGCATATCCTCCAATATCTGAATAACCCTCTCGGGTGGCCATCACATGCGTGGGTGGAATCTTTGTCTTTGAAGTTCAATCTAGTTCGTAGGGCTCTCTGAAGACTACCCCAGAATCTAGAAGTGAACCTAGGATCTCTATCAGATACAATTGATACTAGCACTCCATGCAATTTTACAATCTCATATATGTACAATCTGGCCAATCTTTCCAGGCTATAGTCCATCTGAACTGGCAAAAAGTGAGCAGACTTGGTCAATCTGTCAACTATAACCCATATTGCATCATGACTACTCTGTGTCCTTGGAAGTCCTGTAACAAAATCCATAGTTATTCGTTCCTATTTCCACTCTAGTACTGACAAAGGATGTAACAAACCAGCTGGAACTTGATGTTCTGCCTTTACTTGCTGACAAGTTAGGCATTTGGAAACAAACTCAGCTATATCCCTCTTCATGCCCATCCACTAGTAATGCTCTTTCAGCCCTCTGTACATTTTAGTTCCACCAGGGTGCATAGCAAATGGAGACTTATGTGCTTCCTTCATAATGATCCGTCTCAATTCAGCATCATTAGGAATGCACATTCTGCCCTGATGTAGCAATAAACCATCATCTCTCACAGAGAATTCAGGTTTCTTGCCCTGCTGGACTTCTTTTAGTAGCTTCTGATATTTTTCATCACTCGAGCGACCATTACGATCCGATCAATCAACACTTGGTGTACATGCCATGCAACTCTTGTCTGTCCCTCATCATCAATCTCTAAAGCGGCATCTTTGTGCTTTCAATTCATATACCATGGACAAAGGAGAAACTCTGAGATTTGCCATAGTCTTGCGACTTAAGGCGTCAGCCACCACATTTGCTTTCCCTGGCTGATAGTCTATTAAGCAATCATAATCTTTGATGAGTTCTAACCATCTCCTCTGCCTCAAATTTAATTCCTTCTGGGTGCCTAAGTACTTCAAGCTCTTGTGATCTGTGTAAATGTAGCATTTCTCCCCATACAAATAGTGTCTCCAGATCTTCAGAGCAAAAACAATAGCTGCTAGCTCCAGATCATGTGTTGGGTAGTTCCTCTCATGCGGTTTCAGTTGGCGTGATGCATAATTAATGACATTCCGATCTTGCATCAGTACACAGCCTAACCCATTGTGAGAAGCATCACTATAAACTGTGTATTATTTACCCGGAGTAGGTAAAGTGAGAACTGGAGCTTCAGTCAAACACCTCTTCAACTCATCAAAACTCTGCTGACATTTATATGTCCACTGAAATTTTACATCCTTCCGAATCAGTTTGGTCAGTGGAGAAGATAACATAGAAAACCCCTTCACAAACCGACGGTAATATCCAGCTAAACCCAGAAAACTGCGAATTTCTGTGATATTCCTGGGTGGCTTCCAATTAAGGATAGCTTCTACCTTGTTGGAATCTACCTTGATCCCTTCAGCTGACACAACATGTCCCAAAAAGGAGATTTCTTTCAGCCAAAATTCACACTTCGACAATTTAGCGTATAGTTGTTTCTCCCTTAAAGTCTGCAGTACAATCCGCAGATGTCTATCATGCTCTTCTGCATTCCTCAAGTATATCAAAATGTCATCAATAAACACCACCACAAATTGATCGAGATATGGTCTGAAGATAGTGTTCATCAGATCCATAAAAGCAGCTGGAGCATTTGTTAACCCGAATGGCATTACTAGAAACTCATAGTGGCCATACCGAGTTCTGAAAGCAATTTTTGGAATACTCTGCTCTTGCACCTTCAACTGATAATAACCAGATCGCAGATCAATTTTGGAGAATACAGTTGCACCCTTCAACTGATCAAATAGATCATCAATGCGAGGCAATGGATATCTGTTCTTTATTGTCACCTTATTCAACTGTCGGTAGTCAATGCATAAGCGGAGAGTACCATCCTTCTTCTTAACAAACAACACTGGTGCTCCCCAAGGTGACACACTAGGGCGGATGAAGCCCTTTTCAAGTAGTTCTTGCAATTGTATCTTCAACTCCTTCAACTCTGCTGGTGCCATTCTGTATGGCGTTATGGAGATTGGTTCCACACCAGGCATAACATTAATTTCAAACTGCACTTCTCTTTCTGGAGGTAGTCCTGGCAATTCATCAGAAAACACATCTGGAAAGTCATATACTGTAGGGATGTCCTTCAATGCTGGACTCCCCACTTGGGTGTCTACTACATGTGCCAAGTAGGCTTCACACCCCTTTCTGATCATTTTTCTGGCTAGTGCAGCCGAAATGATGTTTGATGGCAATAACTGCCTCTCCCCATGTATTATCACATTGCTGTACTGAGGGAGACCAAAAGTAACTGTCTTCAGCCTACAGTCAATCATGGCATGATGCCTAGCTAACCAATCCATGCCCAAGATGATATCATAATCTCTGAAGGGCATTTCAATGGATTAGATAGAAAAGTGTGTCCTTGGATCACTAAAGGACAATCTCTATACATTCTATTAACCCTGACTTCCTGTCCTAGTGGACTTGTTACTAGCACCTCAAAGTCCATTTTTGTACATGGAACAGCAATGCAATCAAAGATGCTAGCACTCACATAAGAATGGGTAGAACCCGGGTCAAATAACACAAACACATTCTGATTAAAAGTTGAGAAGGTACCAGCCACAACATCAGATGTCTCGGCCTCTTCCCTCTGTCTCATTGCGTACATTCTGACTGAAGTACTGTCTTGCTCTGATTGTTTCACTGTGCCTTGGCTGCCTGCTGGGCTACCTCTACCCCTGCCTCTACCTCTGCTGAGTGGTTGTGAACTTCTAGTGACAAGGCTCTGAACTGACCCTTCTGCAGTAGTAGGAGGTGGTCCAACTCTGCGACTACTGGTGCAATCCTTGGCAAAGTGTCCTGTGCCTCCACAGTTATAACAGGCTCCAATAGCCTTGTAGCAGATCCCACCATGATTTCTTCCATATGTCTCAGATTAACGGGGAGGGTAGGAACCTCTGGTACTCTGTTGACCAGATAGGGGAGGCTTCTGTCCTGAATATCTTCCCCTACCAGATTTCTTGCCACCTCTGCCATGTCCCCCATAGTTCTTCCTCTTTCCAGTAGGACCACTGGAACTCTATTCTACAGATTTTCCCTCTTTCTCTGTCTTCTCTGATTTCTTTTTCTCAGGAGCAGCTTCAGACTCAATTCTTTCCAACTCTAGAGCTTGAGAAATAAGTTCAGAGAAGTTAGTGTGTTTGAAGTCGACTACTTGTAATCTGATACTGGGCTTCAAGCCGGTTTCAAACCTCTTGCATCTCTCCCTGCTGGTAGCAAGTAAACTTACTGCATAATGGCTCAGGCGGGAAAATTCTCTTTCATACTCAGCCACTAATCTGCTCCCCTGTTTCAGACTTAGGAATTCTTGTGACTTCTGGTCTACATAAGCATCAGGGACATATTTCTGTCTGAATTCCCTGAGAAAGTCATTCCATGTTAGCACTGCAGGTTCTACCAGACTGTGGGGAATGGTTTTCCACCAGTCATAAGCATCCCCCTGTAACAAAGATACAGAGTATTCAAATCTGAGCTCCTCCGTGCAATGCAATTTCTTGAATACCCTATCCATCCTCTCTAACCATTGTTCAGCTTCTAGAGGATCTACTGTCCCCTTAAACTCTGTAGCCCCATACTTCATCAATTTGTCATACTGCTTAGTAGGAGATTGTGGTTGTACCACTGGTGTCTGTATTGGGACTTGAGTAGGCACATTACCAGCCATTTGTTGGAACATTGCGACCATCTGAGCGAATGAGCGAGCGTAGTGCTGCAGGTGGTGCTACTGAACCACTAACATTATGTAGGCCTGGGGCATCCCCTTGCACCTCAGCCTCAATAGATTGATCGACTGAACGATCACCCTCTTCCATAGTCAATGCGAGGATTTTAGATCTCCTGAATAAACAACACAAGGAGATTTCCTCCCGTTAGTGCATATTTATAATGTAATGTACTGTATGTATCAAACAATGATATTGAGCAGTTATACTATGACGAAAGAATATTCAAATAACAGGTGAAAACAGAATTTAAAAAACTAGCCCTGACACCACTAAAACATGTCACACCCTACCCCTCTGTAAGGCATAACATGATCCCGTAGTATACCTAATGAATTACCAACTCCGTCTACTGATAACCCATTAAATACACTACAAGGGATTTTAAAAACTTTTCTTACTTCTTTTACGCATGGTGAGCACTATTTACAGTGTTAAAACCTTTTGAATCAAGTGATAGAACTAAAACATTTGAATTATTTGGAATTTCTATAAAAATTTTGGCAGAGTGCCATCTGTATTTTGGATAAAATAGTTCTTCAGAAAACCTGTAAAAAGCACTTCAATATTTTTGCAAATCTCAACTCCAACATATTTCTTAACACAACATATTTCTCAACACAACATATTTCTCAACACAACATATTTCTCAACTCAAATTCACAGTAATTTTTCAAAGACTGACATACAAGAAATATAATACAATTTTTACAAGTCAAAATATCTCATAATTTATTTTACAACTTCGATGTACAATTTTAATTTACAACTGCTCAAAATCAAAAACAATATGTACATACAGTGAACATACATTACAGTACAAAATGCAAAATGTGGCATACTCATTATACCCAAAAATCTTTCGCTGGAGGTACTAGCAGCCTAGTCTGCTGCCCTGTCTGTCTGTCTACCTGCGACAGCAATGAAAAGCTATCGCTGAGACAATGTCTCAGTGGTGCACAACATTAACCAAATACAACTTAAATCACAATTCATAAATCATTTAAATGATGGATATGTAAAATCATAGTTAAATTCAAGACAATGAGTGTCAGAAGGAATTTAACACAATATCACAATAAATCTTAGAGATCAAAACATAGTTAACTTCAAAAGACAGTAAATGTCAATAAGGATTTAACTCCATTTCACAATCTCATAATACAAATCAATAAATCACACACAGCTTAATCATGTTCCAAAGTTCAATTCGTTCCAAAAGCCGATGGCTAATGAGGTATTCAATTCGTCCCAAAAGTCAATGACTAATGAGGAATAACATAGCTAGCTAGCAAAAATATGAGTACTCTTCCAATTCGTCCTCAACAGGCACACACCTCAACACTTCAGCCAGAGAGGGAATTCAATTCGTCCCACTAGACAAGCTAGTGAGGAATACAATCAGTATACATGATAGCTGTGGTTTCAAACCATTTCCAATGCTTTTCAATCAATAAGTATCCATCAATATCATTCAAATAATTTTACACAGTTTCAAGCAATAAATATCCATTCAAACACATTTCCACAATTTAAAACAATAATGTACAAATAGTCATAATTCATTTCAATTGAAAATTTCAAAAGAAATAGTTGTTGTACACAAACCTCTAATAATTGTCTCCTGGTCTGGACTCAGTGTTTCCTTCCCTTTCCCTGAGTCTTTACTAACTGAGAAACACAATTTGAAGTGTTTCAGTACTAAATTAAACTGTCTCTATCGATAATGCTTGATAAGTAATTCACTGAAAGCTATTATTTGCTTAATCACCTAATATATCGACCCTCGATGCGTTTTAGGTAAATTAGGCTTTAGTGTTACTAATATGTCACATTCGATAGTCTTTTAGGGTTGGTACATGTTACCAATTTCATTTCCTTGTTTAGTGCATTTTATTGCAACTTGCTGGATTCCGGGATACTAGTTTGACCTAGCCGGACGACCTAGTTCCCTCGGTTTTCGGGTTTTGGTCAAAACTACAAACTTGTAGATCTATGTCTTACGGAACTCGGGGCAAAATTTTAGGTCATTCTGAGTTATGTAGACCAAGTTATGGTCATTTTCCTATTGCTGGTCAAATGGCATCAAATTTGGTCAGTTTAGGTCAACTTTGGTCAACTTTGGTTCGGCCAGTTTTTGGACCCGAACTTGTGCAAGCTGTTTGACTTGCTTATGGTCATTTTTGGGCTTTGGTGTCTTCATAAGACTTGTAGATATGGACCTTAACTATTCATGGTTAAAATTTCAGGTCAATTGGATCTGTTTTGAGTGAGTTATGGCCTAAACACTAACTGCTGCCCAAATGGTCAGTTTTTAGACCTCACTTGCACTTAATCCGGATTTGGTCATTTTTCAAGCTACCTTGCAAACAGAATTTTGGTATGCTTCCTTCATGAAAGTTGGAAAATTTTGTGCCTAGTTTCACCTCCTATTGGTCTCATACCAATTGGAGTTACACATTTAGTGTTATGGGCTAAAATGCATACTGCCCTTAAACACATTACTTAACATCTATCAATTGCACATTTACTTGCTATAAGTCCACTCCCCTTACCAATTCTGATTTGGTACATTACCAAAACCATTTACCACTTCCCATTAAAATCACTTTGGGAAGAATACAAATATCCTCAATACACCAAATGAAACTCTAATTCACAAAGTCCAAATAAAACAATATATACACATAACCACTCCTAATTATTACATACAATTTCCACAACCAATTTATATACATATTCATCAATCCTCAATGTCACAATTCACCCAATATCTTCATGAATTTAAACATTCATCAAGAAGTCCCAAGGCTGCCGAATGCTTCACATTGCCAAAATTCCCCATAGTTTCTTCCACTTCAATTCCAAATGCACAATCACCACATATACATGGAAATAACTTACTAGGACATTAATTCACCCTACTCAACATAAATTCACATCAAATATATGTAAGAATACTTCATTAAATATAGAACTCCATGGCTGTCCAAAATTGGATATATCAAGAACTCCTCAAAACTTTAAAATTTCTTCACAAAGCAAACGCCCATAACATGTTTTCAAACTTTAACAAAGCAATATTCAAAAATACAAACTTACCTATTGTTAGGACTTGTTAAACCTTCACTAAACTTCCTTGATTTTGCTATCAAACTCTTCCTTGTGATGTGGAGGTATCTTTAATGAAACAACCTAGGTGTTTGGAGGTGAATTGAAGGAGGTTGATGAAGCTTTATGCAAAACGGCAATGGAGGTTTTGAATTCTTCATTCCGGCATGGATGAACCAAGTGAGGGAGATGAAGATGCAGATTGTATAATAGGTGTACACCTACCCATTTAGCTCTTAATTTATTCCATAGTGGTCCACTCACCCAAATTAATTCATTTTATATGTTTAATTCTCATTTATTCCACATTAAACCCTTAATTTTTGCTATTTACTTTATATACCACCAATTTAATTTTTCATTATATTTTTCAAGTGTAATATTATTTATTTTTAATGGACAGTTAGGTCAAAAGACAATTAGGGATGTCAAATGACCACAATGCCCCTGTTTGGGTTGCATTCCCGATTTTTCTGTAACACCGGGTTTTGTCTATTTTTCGATTTCTCACTTTTCCTTGTACTAATAATTTAATTTTTCTTTGATATTTCTAATGATATTTATACTTCAATTGATGTCTCTTTAAGTCCTAAAAATATTTTCCAGGGTTCCCGCATGTGTATTAGTCAACGGTCCACGCCGTGACTTCCCGGTACGGTCACCCATCGCTAGTGTTCTCGGCTCGCTTAACTTGGTTACACTTCTTTGCTATTATTTTTCCTTTGTTTTTCTTGTATTTTCTTTTCTTGTATTTCATTATTTTATGTCTCCTCCCTCATATAAAAATGTAGTTCTAGGCGTCCTAGCTGTCCGGACAACACTGATCACCGAAACAGTAGAATGCACTACCGAACATAGGGGTGTTACACATTTGGATACAAACTCTGCCACATCTCGTTTCATACCCATCCACCAGTAATGCTCTTTTAGCTCTCTATACATTTTTGTGCCACCAGGATGCATGGAAAAAGGAGATTCATGTGCTTCCTTCAAAATGATCTTCCTCAATTCAACATCATTAGGAACACATATTATGCCCTGGTGTAGCAGTAGACCATCATCTCTGATTGAGAATTTTGGTTTCTTGCCCTGCTGGACTTCTTCCAACAGCTTCTGATATTTCTGATCATTTTGAGCAGCCATTCTAATTTGATCAATCAACACTGGCTGTACATGCCATGCAACTGCTGTCTGCCCATCATCATTAATCTCTAAGCTAGCATACAATGATCTTAAATCATGTATCAAAGATAAAGGAGTAACTCATAGACTTGCCATAGTCTAGCGACTTAAGGCATCAGCGACAACATTAGCTTTCCCTGGCTGATAGTCTATCTGACAATCGTAGTCTTTTATCAACTCTAACCATCTCCTCTGTCTCAAATTTAGCTCTTTCTGGGTGCCCAAATACTTCAAACTCTTATGATCTGTATAGATGTAGCACTTCTCCCCATACAAATAATGTCTCCAGATCTTAAGAGCAAACACTATAGCTGCAAGCTCCAAGTCATGTGTCAGATAATTCCTCTCATGCGGTTTTAGCTGGCGTGATGCATAGGCAATGACATTTCGATCTTGCATCAATACACAGCCTAACCCATTGTGAGAAGCATCACTATATACTGTATATTCTTTACCCGGAGTAGGTAAAGTCAGGACTGGAGCTTCAGTCAAAAATCTCTTCAATTCATCAAAACTCTGCTGGCATTTGTCCGTCCACTGAAATTTTACATCTTTTCTAAGCAGCTTGGTCAATGGAGATGCCAACATGGAGAATTCCTTCACAAATCGACGGTAGTATCCGGCTAAACCCAGAAAACTACGAATTTCTGTGACATTTCTGGGTGGCCTCCAATTAAGGACAGCTTCAATCTTACTTGGATCTACCTTGATGCCCTCTTCTGATACTACATGCCCCAAGAAAGATATTTCTTTTAGCCAAAATTCACACTTTGACAATTTGGCATATAACTGTTTCTTTCTCAAAGTCTACAATACAATTCGCAGATGTCTATCATGCTCTTCTGCATTCCTCGAATAGACCAATATATCATCTATGAATACCACAACAAACTGGTCGAGGTATGGTCTGAAGATAGTGTTCATCAAATCCATAAAAGCAGCCGGAGCATTAGTTAACCCGAATGGCATGACTAGGAATTCATAATGGCCATAGCGGGTTCTGAAGGCAGTTTTGGCAATACTCTGCTCTTGTACTTTCAACTGATAATAACCTGATCTTAGGTCAATTTTGGAGAACACAGCTGCACCCCTCAGCTGATCAAACAAATCATCAATGCGGGGCAATGGATATCTATTTTTTATTGTCACCTTATTCAATTGCCGATAATCAATGCATAACCGGAGAGTGCCATCCTTCTTCTTTACAAACAACACTGGCGCTCCCCAAGGTGACACACTAGGGCAGATAAAGCCCTTGTCAAGCAACTCTTGCAATTGTACTTTCAACTCTTTTAATTCTGCAGGTGCCATTCTATATGGCGTTATGGAGATTGGGTCCACGCCAGGCATAACATCAATCTCAAACTGCACCTCTCTTTCTGGAGGTAATCCTGGCAATTCACCAGGAAATACATTCGGAAAATCATATACAGTAGGGATGTCCCTTAGTGCTGGACTCTCCACTTAGGTGTCTATCACATGTGCTAAGTATGCTTCATACCCCTTTCTGATCATCTTTCTTGCAAATGCAGCTGAAATGATGTTTGATGGCAGTAAATGCCTCTCCCCATGTATTACCACATCACCGTACAAAGGGAGACCAAAAGTGACTTTCTTCAGTCTACAGTCAATCATAGCATGATGCCTGGCTAACCAATCCATGCCCAAGATGATATCATACTCTCTAAAGGGCATTTCAATCAAGTCTGACAGGAAAACATGTCCTTGGATCACCAAAGGACAGTCTCTATAAATTCTGTTGACCCGGACCTCTTGTCCTAACGGACTAGTTACTAGCACTTCAAAATCCATTTGCACACATGGAACAGCAAGTGAACTAACTATGCTAGCACTAACATATGAATGGGTTGAACCCGGATCAAACAACACAAATACTTCTTGATCAGAGATAGAGAATGTACCAGCTACCACATCAGAAGTCTCAGCCTCTTCTCGCTGTCTCATTGTGTAGATTCTGGTTGAAGCACTTCCTTGTCCCGATCGACCAATCGTGCTCGATCGCTCAAGTAGTGCCTCTACCTCTACCTCTTCCTCTGCCAACTGACAGTGAACCTCTGAGAGCAGGACTCTGAATAGATCCCTCGGCAGTAGTAGGAGCTGGACTATATCTCGGAGCACTAGTACAGTCTTTAGCTATATGGCCCTTGCCACCGCAGTTAAAGTAGGCTCCAGTGGCCCAATAGCACTCCCCTTCATGAATCTTGCCACAAGTCTCACAGGCGGCGTAATGTGAACCTCGCCGATCACGACTGCACCTAGGGGGTCTCTGTCCGGAGAATCGGCCCCTACCAAATCTTCCACCTCGACCCTTGCTAGGTCCACTAAACTTTTTCTTTTTCCCAGAAGTCCCACCAGAACTCGGCTCTACAGACTTTTCCCCCTTGTCTTTGTCTGATTTCTCAGCTTTCTCTGATTTTTCTTTCACTGGGGTTGCTTCTGATTCTATTCTTTCCAACTCAAGTGCTTGAGACATGAGTTCTGAAAAGTTGCTGTGTCGGAATCCCACAACTTGCATCCTTATGCTGGGCTTCAAACCCGTCTGAAATCTCTTGCATCTTGCCTTGCTGGTAGTAAGGAGACTCCCCGCATAGTGACTCAGGCGGGAGAACTCCCTTTCATACTCTGCCACTGATCGATTTCCTTGTTTCAGACTCAAGAATTCTTGCAATTTCTGGTCAACATATGCATCTGGGATGTATTTCTGTCTGAATTCTCTGATGAAGTCATCCCAGGTCAGCACTGGTGGTTCAACCAAGCTGTGGGGGATGGTCTTCCACCAATCATACGCATCCCCTTGCAATAACGACACAGAGTATTCAAACTTCAGTTCATCTTGGCAATGTAGCTTCTTAAATACTCTGTCCATTCTTTCAAGCCATTACTCTGCCTCTAAAGGGTCCACTGTACCCTTAAATTCTGCAGCCCCATACTTCAGTAATTTATCATATTGTCTGGCTGGAGGCAGTGGTTGTGCCATGGGTGGTTGGGGTGGAGCTTGAACAGGCATACCCCCAGCCATTTGTTGAAACATCGCAGCCATCTGCCGTGCGAATTGTGCAGGGAACTGCGACATTTGTGGGGCTGTTGCTGCTGACCCACTGATATTCTGCAAAGCTGGGGCTTCCCCTTGTGCCTCAGCTTCAACAGACTTCTCAACTGAGCAATCCCCTTCTTCCATAACAGTCTAGAGTAGGGTATCTCCTGAACAAATAACACATGGAGATTTCCCTCCGTTAGTTCATATTCATGATGTAATGCACTGTATGTAACAATTATAGACATTGAGCAATTATACTTAACAAAGAAAAGACACAAATTCATAGGTTAAAACATACTTCAAAAACTTGCTCTGATACCACTAAAACATGTCACACCTTACCCCTCTGTAAGGCATAACATGATCCCATAGAATACCTAATGAACTACCGAACTTCATCTACCGATAACTCATTAAGTACCCTACAAGGGATTTTAAACAATTTTCTTACTTTTGACAAGTGGTGAGCATTTTCTAATAGGTATTTAAAACATATAATTAAGTTGAAAGCTAGTTGGAAATTTTAGCCCATTTTATTTTTCTGCAAATTTTATAAAAATTTTGACAGAGTTCCCTCTGTATTTTGAGAAAATAGTTCTTCAAATACCTGTAAAAAGCACTTCTAAAAGTTTTCTCAATAACTGCTTCAGTTTCATACGCAATCTCGATTAAGTTCTCAACACAATTATCAACTTTCTATTTCAAATCCAGTATCCAATGATCATCAATTCATTCAAATTAAATAAAATAGTTCCATTCATATTTCATTAGAAACAAAACAATTTAAATAGATCATTACAAAATTTACATTATGAGAATTTCAAACTATCATATATATTACAACTTTATACAAATTTTATACAACTGCTCAAGACCCATTTTTACATGTCCATACATTTATGTGCAATATATACATCAAAAGAAATATTTACAATTAGGGTATAAATTATACCCGAAGACTTTAGGCTGAATGATCCTCAATCTTTAGCACTCTCACGCTTCCTCTAGTCTCTCAGATTTGTGACAAGAATAAAGCTATCACGAGTACTAGGACTCAGTGGTGCACAACATACTAAAATAATCTTTATGCAAAAATAAAATCACATTTATTCAAAAATTTGACTAAACATGAGCATTAAACACAAAAGATGAATTATGAGATTTTAATGCAACCCACATTCATTTCGAAGTATCAAAACACATTTCATAAAACCCACAGTTAGATCATGCCATTCGAAACAAATAGAATCTCGATAGCCAGAGGCTAAAGAGAAATCACATCACAAGGCTAGCTAGCTCAAATATATGGATATCCATTCACGTCCTCTTCTACTAGCACACCTCAACACTTCTCCAAAGAAGGAATCAAAATTCGAAACTAATTACCCCCACTAGTCGTGCTAGTGAGGTGTTCAAATATATGGTCATGACACTGTGGTTTCAAAACTTATCTTAACAATTTGCTAAACATTGCCATTTCAAATATGTATAATAATTTTCACAATTTAAATCAAACATCCTGAATAAGATCACAATAAACTTTTAACAATTCAAAGCAAGAGTAAAAATGCATATTTCATTCACTTTATCAATAAATTTTAAGGCATAGTAGTGTTGTGCACAAACCTCAAGTGAGTTGTCCCTTAGCCTCGACTCGGTTCCTCGGGTTCCTTCCCGATATTCTTTTCAACTGAAACACACAATTTTACAATGTTTCAATACTAGAACTTAACACAAATCCAAAATAAATTTAGCTTCACATTTACCTAGTTCTAACGTGTTAAATTCGACGTTCTCGAAATTTTTGTGTTTCGGGTTACTATTCACTACACTATTCTAGTCAAATTGTTGACTTTCTAAGACTTAATAGGTATGGGAATTCCAAATTCACCCACATACCACATTTTGGTTACTAAACTTGTTGGTTTTGGTCATTTTCTCAAAACTTAGGTCATTTAGGCAAATTTGCCAATTTTCAGTTTTGGAGTCCTAAGTTGCACTGTTTCATTGGCCCTTTTACTGTTGGAATTTGGAAAAACTTCCTTCATAGAAAATTTTCCTTATTGTCTTAAGTGTATTTTCATTTTTGGATCACCCCAATTGGAGTTTTGTAGCTCAAGTTATAGCCAAAATACAATTACTGTTCACATGCACTGTTTATGCTGCAATTTAGGTTCTGGCAGATTTTTTATCCAAATTCATTCAATAATTTGATCAAGTTAAGTCCATAATTTGGTCTAATTTCCTTCATACGAAATGTTCTACTACGTCTTAGGTTTCCATCGGTTCAAGAATCGCCTAAATCGGAGTTTCCTAGAGAGAGTTATAGCCATTGGAACTTTATTGTTCAAATGGAAATCTGCAGTTTTGCAGGTTCAGTAACTCAACTTTACTCAATCATTTGATTAGGTTAATGGCCTAATTTGGGGTGGTGTTCTTCATGAAAGTTTTAGATCTATGTCTTATCTAATTACTGGTAAAATTTCAGGTCATTTTGACCTTCCTAGCTCGAGTTATGACCAAATGAACAATTACTGTTTATTTGGTCAGTTTGTGCAGTGGCAGCCTGCTCTCATTTCACTTTGATCAATTGGTTCACTAAGTTTTGGTCAGTTTTTGGCCATGGTTCCTTAATGAAAATTATGCTATTTTATGTCTATTTTCATTCCTAATTGGTGGCATATCAATTGGACTTGTAAAATTTCTGTTTTGGTCCTTGAAAGTTGGCTTGGTCATGCTGCCAGCAGCATGACCACTTGCCCTACGAATTTAACTTCCATTCTCACAATTTCCACACATCTCTTTTGGTCATTATTGACCATTTTTCATCTCACAATAGACCAAAGTCATCATTTAAGCATTTCTCCAAATTTTGGTTCACAAACCCTAACATTCAAACCCTAATCTCACTATTTAGTTGCATTCAATCACATTTAGGAATTTCAACTTAACCATTCAACTAATTAAGACTTTTAAACTCATTCTAATACATCAAACCATACAATTGATGTCCCCTCTTCAAGCTGGCCATATTTTTATTTCATTTTTATTTGTGCTTCCCCCATATTTTTATTTCATTTCAATAATGCTAAGCTCATTTCAACCATCACATATGCATTTAAATGGAAAAATAAGAAGTTTAGCATACTAACCTCAACTTAAAGCTTCAAATCTTCAATTGTTCTCTAGTTTCTTTCCTCCTTTCTTCTTTCTTTGATGATCAATCTCCTTTTCAAGTGACTAAAACAAGTTTTTATGGGTGAATTTGGGGTAAGGTAAAATCAAATTGGTGTTTAAAAGCTTGAAGCAAGCTTTAATGGGATTTCACTAATGGTGAGATGAGGGAGAGGGTTTCGGCTAGCTTGAGGAAGATGAGGGAAATGATTTTTTTCTTTTCTTTATTTTGGATATTTAATCTTTAATTGACTTAGTCAAAATATTAAATAAATGAAAATTATTTATGACCTCATAGGTGATGTCGCCTTGATGATGTCACTACCCTTTTTACTTTTTCCTTTTTCTCTTTTTTTTTCTATTTTTCTATTAGTTCTTTAATTTAATTCTTGATTCCAAAATTTTCTTTTCTCTGACTTTATTTGACAGTTAGGTCAGGAGTCAACTCTCGGGGTCAATTGACCAAATTGCCCTCGCCAGTTCATCCCGGTTTGCAAATAATTCTATATTTCTTTTGGTTCCCTGACCTAATTATTTGACTGACTTAACAATTCTTTTCCGTGATTTTCTCTTTTCCACTGTGTCCATAAGGGTCCTAAGGACCGCAGCGTCACTTTTTACGGTTCGAAATTTGAGTTTAAAATGACTTTGCAGTCGTTCCCGACGAGGTCACCCATCGCTGTGACTCTCGGCTCGTTTAACTTCTTATGTTCTGTTTTTCTTGTTTATACTTAACTAATTGAACATTACTAATTATTTGTGTTTATGGATTCTCTAATTGTCTTAAGTGTGGTTCTAATCCCCTTAATTATCTGGACCGACACCGGTCACCGGAACAGTGAAATCTACCAGGCTATGCAAACGGGGTGTTACAGATCTCTTCAAAGAGCTCCTTGCATGCCCCAATTGTTGAGAGATAGAGATGAAAGAAAGAAACCCAAGTGTTTTGGGCAGGAAATGGGCTAAGATCCCTTTTATAGCCTTTTTATCATGAGACTTTTGGCTACAGAAAGTTCAACTTTTGACTGTCAGAGTTGATTCTGCCCAAATGGGCATCTAACCAAAAAGGGACATTGGCTGTCGAAAGTCTATCTTTTGGCAGCCAAAGTTTCTTCCACCTAAAATAACTTCTTTAAAACTTTTAAAGAACAAAACCCTTAAAACATTCTTTCATTTTTAAATACATTTTGAATACACCTACATGAACATATTTTCACATCTTAACACTATTCCCTTATCAGTGAAGTCTCACTCTTCACTAGAATATTTTATCAAAGACAGATATTTCGATATCGAAAAATGGTGGATGTCACATTTTCCCCCTCTTAAGAACATTCTTCCTAAAAAATAAACACATAATAAACATAGCATAGAGAACATATCTAGAAAAGGTGGGGATATTATTGTATCATGGAATCGCGGGTTTTCCATGTGTACTCTTCCATGTTGTGGTGATTCCATAAAACCTTAAGCATCATTATCTCCTTGTTCCTCAGCTTTCTTACTTGAGTGTCTCAATCTGAATAGGTTGTTCAACATAAGAAAGATCTTCTAAAATTTCCATGTATGTTCACTTATAACCTTGTTTGAATCTGACACAAACTTTCTCAACATAAAAACATGGAATGCCATATGTATCCTCACCATTTCTGGTGGCAAAGCTAACTTATTAGACACATTTCTGACCCTTCACAGCACTTTATATGGTCCAATGTACCTTGGAGCTAACTTTCCTCTTTTTCCAAACTAAGTAACACCCTTCATTGGAGATACCTTTAGAAGCACTATGTCTCCATACTCAAAAATCACTTCTCTTCTATAGAGGTCTATGTAACTTTTCTGTTTACTAGCTGTTGTCTTCAACCTTGCCCTAATTAAGGGCATGGCTTGATTGGTAACTTCTACCAGCTCCATTCCTGCTAACACTCTTTCACTAACTTCTACCCAACACATAGGAGACCTACATTTCTTCCCATATAGAGCTTCATATGATGTCATTCTGAAGCTAGAGTGATAACTATTATTGCATGCAAACTTAACTAGGGGAAGGTAATTTTTTGATGATCCACTAAAGTCAAGTACACACATTCTTAGCATATCCTTCAAAGTCTATATGGTCCTTTCTAGCTGTCCATCTGTTTGAGGGTGAAAAGCTATACTGAAGTCTAACCTGGTGCCTAATTCATTTTAAAGATAGCACTAAAACCCTAATGTGAACTGTGGTCCTCTATCAAAGACTATTGTCACTGAAGCTCTATGCATCTCTACTACAGACACCTAAGCCAACTTATCCATAAGAATAAAGTGAGTCAACCTGTCCACTATAACCCATATCGAGTCATATCTATTAAAGGCAATTGGTAAACTCACAACAAAATCCATGGCCACATTTTTCCATTTTCACTCTAGAATGGGTAGTGGGTTGAGCATTCCTGCTAGCTTCTGATGCTCTAGCTTCACTCTCTGATAGATCTCACATGCAGTCACAAACCATACAATCTCCTTTTTCATGAAAGGCCACTAATAAACCTTCCTTAAGTTCTGATACATTTTGGTGGCTCCAGGGTGCACACTATACTTAGCATTATGAGTTTCTCTCATAATGTCTCCCTTGAGTTGGATGTCATTTGGTACACATAACCTGTTACCATACCTTAACACCCTTTGTCCATCGAAACAAAACTCAATAATCCTTCCTTTTTGTATTATTTCTGCTATTTTCACAAACTTAGGATCTTCATGCTGTTTCTCTACTATTTGTCTTAGGTACACTAGTGTCACCTTCATATAAGATATCTAGGTACGCTTAGCTAATAATTCTAGCTATAACCCTTCTTCAATCAGCTAGTGCAACTCCTTCAAGATGGGTCGTCTTTCTATAGATATATGTGAAAAACTGCCAAATGATTTTCGGCTAAGGGCATATGTAACAATATTTGCCTTTCTCAAATGGTACTGGATTGTGCAGTCATAATCACTGAGTAGTTCTACCCATCTTCTTTGTCTGAGATTCAGCCCTTTCTGCTTAACGATGCATTGGAGACTCTTGTGGTCTGTGAAGATCTCACATTTTTCTCCATAAAGATAATGTCTCCACATCTTTAAGGCAAAAACTATGGCTGCCATTTCTAAGTCATGAGTGGGATAATGAGCTTCATGCTTTTTCAACTGTCTTAAAGCATAAGCTATTACTCTTCCCTTCTGCATGAGAACACATCCTAATCCCACTTTGGAGGCATCGCAGTAGATCGTGAAATCTTCATTGCTTGTAGGCAGAGCCAGTATTGATGCTGAAACCAAGCACTCCTTAAGCTTCTGAAAGTCTCTTCACATTCATCACTCTATTCAAATATCTTATTCTTCTGAGTTAATCTAGTTATTGGAGCAGTTATCTTTGAGAAATCAGGTACAAATCTCCTGTAATAGTCAGCCAAACCTAGGAAACTCTTGATCTCTATCACTGTGGTTGGTCTTGGCCAATCTGCCACTGCTTCTACCTTCTTAGAATCCACTCTGATTCCATTCTCTGACATTATATGTCCCAAAAAGGATATATTCTTTAGCCAAAACTCATACTTAGAGAACTTGGCATATAATTGATACTCCCTTAGCATTTGAAGAACTATTGTCACACCCTATCCTGACATAAGGCATGACATGATCCCGTAATATATCTAATGAATTACCGGACTTCGCCTACTGATAGTCCATTAAATCTATTACAAGCGATTTTGAATAACTTCAATTTCTTTCAAGGTGAAAAGAGAAGATAATTATCATTAAAGAACTTTTATTTGGGGTTTATATCATAACAATAAATTTTAATCTTTTCAGACTTTCTAGAATTTTTATGAAAATTTTGACAGAGTTCCTTTGTAAATGGAGAAAACAGTTCTTCAAAACCTATTAAAAACACTCCCAATATACATTTAAACTACAACTCCATTTAACTCATCACAATCCATTCTCAATCAACACAATTTCAAGTAATTCATTAGAAAAAAAAAATTTCAAAAGAAGCTCAAAGATTTCATTAATAAGAAATAACTGGCTTACATTACAAATATTTACATTGATCAAAATAAAATTCTAAAAGTTTTATATAACTGCTCAAGTCTAGTATGTACATATATACAGATACATATACATTAAAAGAAAATTTACAAGGGTATAATTTATATACCCAGTAATGACTCCAAAAAGCTGACCACTCCAAGTCACAAGCAGCCTACTCTACTGCTTTATCTACCTTTTTACCTGCTACAGTATAAACAAGCTATTGCTGAGCCAAAGACTCAGTGGTGCACAACTTAAAGAAATAATAATTTACACATATAAAATCATGCCTTATTTTTAAAGCTAGCAAATCACTTAAATAAACAAAATTTTATTTCATAAATCATAGAACAAGAATTTCGAAAAGTCACACAGTTTTGATCATGACACGATTATCAATTCGTCCCAATAACCAAAGGCTAATGGGGAATGCAAAGGCTAGCTAGCACATATAGAGATGAGTACTCATTCAATTCGTCCTCAACTGGCACACACCTTAACACTTCAGCCAGAGAGGGAATACAATCCAATTCGTCCCACTAGGCAAGCTAGTGAAGAATTCAAACATATAGTCATGACAACTGTGGTTTCAAACCATTTCAATAATTTTCCAAGCATCAAAGTATTCATCAATTCACATTTTTATTTCATTCAAATAATTTCCCAATATTGGGCTAGCAACACATAATTTTTGTCAAGCAAAATATTCAATAATATAATAAAGACCATAAACTATTTTCATAACTCATTCAATGCCAAATTCAATTTGAAAAATAAAAGAGAGTTAGTTATTGTGCACAAACCTCTTTAATTAGTCTTGACTTGATCTAACCTTTCCATGTTCCTTAGATAGCTCCTTACCCACTGAAACACATAATTAAAGTGTCTCAATATCCACCCAAGTCATTTCTACTAATTAAGCCAATAAATTGAATTTTACATACTTAATTTTACTTATAATTTCTCCTAAGGGTTGAGTTATTTGTATTTGATAATATTATGGTTACTATTCACATTATTATTCACTCAAAAAGTTGACTTTTTCATAATTAATAGGTATACCATTTCTAACACATGTCATACCACATTTTGGGTCATAATTTTGTTGGCATTGGTTGCCAATTACAATTCAAGGCCTATTAGATGAAATTCTAAAATTTCCTATTTGGTCACTTAGGTTTACTATTCCATTGGACCAATCTACAATGGTAATTTAGCTAAACTTTCTTCATAAAAGTTGTTCCTTAATGTGTCTAGTTTAATTCCATTTTTGAATCACTTCATTTGGAGTTTTGTAGCTCAAGTTATGGCATTTTTATCATAATTGGATGGATTGGTTATTTTCATATTTTTTGAGCAAATTTTGGTTTTGGCAATTTTGGTGACCTAATTTTGGTTAGCCATTTGACTAGGTTATGGTCAAATTTTGGGTTTATATTCCTCATGAAAGTTGTTCTACTATCTCTAAGCTTTCCAATGGTTTAAAAATCAGGTCATTTAGACCTCTCTACACCAAGTTATGACCATTTGAATATGTACTATTCTTTTGGTCAATTCTACCTAGTAACAGGGTACCAAATCCGGATTCAAGCAGATTTTAGGTCTACTTGGGGTCAGTTTTAGGGCAAGGTTTTTGCATGAAAATTGTTGCATTATGACCTTATTTTCATCCTCAATTGGCCTACACCAATTGAAGTAACAGAATTCAACTTATAACCTTCTAAGTGAATAAGGGTCAAGCTGTCCAGAATTCAACCTTACCACATTCATAATCTAACTCAATTTCAATCATCAATTCACAATCATATGCACACCAATTGACCAAAATTGAGCATTAAAACATCAATTGGTCAAAAATTCTAAAAATCCCCAAATTCCATTCAAAATCCTAATTACCAAGAACCTTAATTCTCTAATTACCATAATTCATGAAATTCAAGTGTACAAATCATATCTACCTACTCAATTGAGCTTGCATACACATTTAATTTCATCAATTTTCATTAAATCCAACTTCTTCCTAGGCTAGCCAAAATTCTTATTTGGGTTCATGCAAGTTTCTTCAAGTTTTCCTAGGTGATTTCTTCATAACCAAACTCAATTTGCTAATTAAAAAGGAAGTTAAGCATTGGAAGTTACTTACCTTGCTTGAGCATAATTTTTCTCTTCAATTCCTCACTTATTTTTTATTTTTCTTGCTCCCAATTTCTCAACCAAGGTCTAATATCAATATTTGGTGTTGGAAATTATGGAAATTATGAAGAAATTTTAGGGCTTTAAGAGCTCCCACAACTCATCAATAAAGGTTTATGAAAAGAGAATGAGAGAGAGAAATGCCTAAAAAGTGGGAGGAAGGAAACGATTTTTCTCTCTTTTTTTGTTTTTAATTTTATCTTCTTATAATTAGAAAATTATCACATAAATAATTAATAAAATTTAAAATTTTTATGATGTCATGTATGATGTCATAATATCAAATGATTATTTGGTATTCATTTCTTTACTTCTTTCCTCTCCCTACTCTCTTCATTTTTAATTCATTTTTCAATACTTTAATTTTTCATATTTTAATGGACATTTAGGCCAAGAGTTACCTTTAAGGGTGAATTGACCATTTTTCCCCTTATCGGGCTGCTACATTTTTCCAATAGCACTAGGGTGCTTCCTGAACTCTGATTCAATTATTTAAGCCTGTTCTCTATTCTTTTCTATGGTTTTCACATTTCCCTTAGCTTTGGAATTATCCCTAGGCTTGGGGTGTCACAGGGTCCCACACAAATTTAGGGTAACAACTGAGCTCGCAGTCACTTCCCGTTTCGATTACCTATCGCTGTGACCTCGGCTCATTTAACTCATTATGCTTTGTTTTTCTTATTTCCATTTCACCTTCATGTAATTTCTATTAATTTTTATTTATGGATAGATATAATTCTAAACATCCTGACTGTCTGAACAGGCATTAGTCACCGGAATAATAGAATGTATAGATTACTTAATATAGAGGTGTTATAATTCTCCCTTCCCCCCCCCCCCCCCCTTTAATAAATTTCTTCTCGAAATTTTACCTAGTTTTAGTCTCTGAACAGCTGTGGGTGTTATCTCCTCATGTCCTCCTCACGCTCCCAAATAGCTTCTTAACCTAAATGATGGTTCCACAGCACCTTAACTACTGGTATCTGCTTATTCCCCAGTTGCTTCACCTCATATGCTAGAATCTCTATGGCTTCTTCCTCATAAGTGAGGTATGGATTCACTTTAATTTCTTCTACTGGTAGAACATGAGATGGGTCTGATCTGTACCTCCTCAACATAGACACATGGAAGATATTATGAATCCTTTCTAGCTTGGGAGGAAGTGCCGATCTATATGCCAAAGGGCCTACTCTTTCTAGAACCTCATACAGCCCGATAAAGTGAGGACTTAGTTTTTCCTTTCTGACAAATCTCATAATTTTCTTCTAAGGAGAAACCTTGAGGAATACCTTGTCACCCACTGTGTACTCAATGTCTCTTCTTTTTAAATCAATATAGGATTTCTGACTATCTAATGCAGCCTTGAGTTTATCTCTAATGAGCTTAATCTTCTCCTCTGTCTGTTAAATAATTTCTGGGCCAATAAGTTTTCTTTCACCCACTTTATCCCAACATAAAGAAGTTCTACAATTCCTACCATACAAAGCTTCATATGGAGGCATCCCAATGCTTGATTGATAGCTATTATTGTAAGCAAATTCAATCAAAGGCAAGTGTGTATCCCAACTACCTTCAAATTCAATCACACAAGCTCATAGCATATCCTCCAAGATCTAAATTACCCTTTCAGACTGGCCGTCTGTCTATGGATGGAATGCAGTGTTGAAGTTGAATCTAGTTTCCAGGGCTTTTTGCAGACTACCCCTCAATTTAGAAGTGAACTTTGGATCTCTGTCTAACACAATCGATACTGGCACTCCATGAAGTCTCACAATCTCATCAATTTACAGTTTAGCCAATCTGTCCAAGCTATAGTCCATCTTCACTAGCATAAAGTGAGTAGACTTAGTTAGTCTATCCACAATGACCCAAATTGCATCATGGCTCTTCTGAGTTCTAGGAAGTCCCATCACAAAATCCATCGTGATTCATTCCCATTTCCACTCGAGAATTGGCAATAGCTGTAACAAGCCAGCTGGCACTTGGTGTTCGGCCTTTATTTGCTAACAAGTCAGTCATTTAGCAACATACTTAGCTATATCCATCTTCATACCCATCTACCAATAGTGCTCTTTTACTATTTTATACATTTTAATCCTACCAGGGTGCATAGTAAAAAGAGTGTCATGTGCTTCCTTCATAATAATTTGCCTCAATTTCACATCATTTGGAAAACACACTCTGCCCTGGTGTAACAGTAAGCCATCATCATTCACTGAAAATCCAAATTTCTTGTCATCCCGAGCTTCCTCAATTAATTTCTGATACTTTTTGTCATTCAATGCTGCCATTTTTATCTGATTAGTCAACATTTGCTTCACATGCTAGGTAGCTATCATCTGTCCCTCATTATCTATCTCCAGATTAGCATGTAATGCCCTCAACTCATGTACTATGGACAAAGGAGAAACCCTTAAACTAGCCATAGTCTTACGACTTAAGGCATCACCTACTACATTTGCTTTCCCTGGCTGATAATCTATCAAGCAATCATAGTCTTTAATCAATTCCAACCATCTCCTCTGCCTCAAATTAAGCTTTTTCTATGTGCCCAAATACTTCAAGCTCTTATGATCTGTGTAGATATAGCATTTTCCCCTATACAAATAGTGTCTCCAGATCTTCAGAGCAAATACAATGGCAGCAAGCTCCAAGTCATGTGTAGGATAGTTTCTCTCATGGGTTTTTAGCTGACGAGATGCATAAGCAATAGCATTTTGGTCTTGCATCAGTACACAGCCTAGCCCATTGTGAGAAGCATCGCTATAAACAGTATATTCTTTACCTGAAGTAGGTAAAGTTAGGACTGGAGCTTCAGTCGAACATCTTTTCAACTCATCAAAGCTATATTAGCATTTATCCGTCCACTGAAACTTCACATCTTTCCGAAGTAGCTTGGCAGTGGAGATGCTAACATAGAAAATCCCTTTACAAACCGATGGTAGTAACCAGCTAAGCCTAGAAAATTGCAAACTTCTATAACATTTCTAAGTGTCTTCCAATTAAGGATAGCTTCTACCTTGCTGGGATCTACCTTAATGCCTTTAGCTGATATAATGTGCCCCAAGAAAGCAATTTCCTTCAGCCAAAATTTACATTTCGATAGCTTGGCATACAACTGTTTATAGGACAATCCTCAGGTGCTTATCATGCTCTTCTACCCTCTTCAAATACACCAAAATGTTATCGATCAATACCACAACAAACTGGTCTAAATATGGCCTGAAGATAGTGTTCATCAGGTCCATAAAAGTAGCTGGAGCATTGGTTAACTTGAATGGCATAACCAGAAACTCATAATGGCCATATCGAGTTTTAAAAGTAATTTTTGGAATACTCTACTCTTGCACCTTCAACTAATAATATCCTGATATTAAGTCAATTTTAGAAAACACAGCTGTACCCTTCAACTGATCAAACAAGTCATCTATGCAGGGTAATGGATATCTCTTCTTTATTGTCACCTTATTCAACTGCTTGTAGTCGATACACAAATGGAGAGTACCATCTTTCTTCTTAATAAATAACATTGGTGCTTCCCAAGGTGATACACTGGGGCGAATGAAGAGGGAGTAGCTTTAGCTCCTGTAACTGTACCTTCAGCTCTTTTAATTCAATAGGTACCATTCTATATGGAGTAATGGAGATTGGGTCCATACCAGGTATAACCTCTATTTCAAGCTACACTTCTCTTTCTGGAGGTAATCCTGGCAATTCTTCAATAAACACGTCCGAAAAATCACATACTGTAGAGATGTCCCTTAATGTTAGACTCCCTACTTGGATGTCTATCACATGAGCCAAATATGCTTCACACGCCTTCTGAATCATTTTTCTAGCAAGTGTAGCTGAAATGAAATTTGATGGCAATAACTACCTCTCCCCATGTATTACCACATCACCATATTTAGGGAGACCAAAAGTAACTGTCTTCAGTCTACAGTCAATCATAACATGATGCCTGGCTAACTAATCCATACCCAAGATTATATCATAATCTCTAAAGGGCATTTCTATTAAATCGGACAAAAAAGTATGTCCTTGGATCACCAAAGGACAATCCTTATACATTCTGTTTACTCTAACCTCTTGTCCCAAAGGACTAGTCACTAACACCTCAAAATCTATTTTCATACAAAGAACAGTAGTAAAGCAAGCAATGCTGGCACTAACATAAGAGTGTGCAGACCCCGGGTCAAATAATACATACACATCTTGGTTAAAGATAGAGAATGTACTAGCTACTATGTCAAAAGTTTTAACCTCTTGTCTCTGCCGCATAATATATACTCTTGCTAGCGTACTATCTTGCTCTAACTGATTAACTGTACCCTAACTACCTGAGGTCTGCCCCTACCTCTGCCTCTGCCTCTGCCTCTGTCTCTGTCTCTACTAGCTAGTTGTGAAACTCTGGTAGCAGAACCTTGGACTGACCCTTTAGTGGTGGTGGGTGGCCCAGATCTGCGAGGACTAGTATAATCCTTAGCAAAATGCCCTATACCACCATAATTAAAGTAGGCTCTAGTGGCTTTGTAACATACCCCTCCATGGTTCTTACCACATGTCTCACATGGATGGGGAGGGAGAGAACTCCTGGTCGTCTACTAACCAGATCAAGGCAGTCTCTGTCCTAAAAATCTTCCCCTACTAAATTTTTTTCTACTTTGTCCCCCAAAGTTCTTCCTTTTACCAGTATTAACCCTGAACTCTGATCCACTGATTTTTCACTCTTCTTTTTTTCTATCTTCTCTTTCATAGGTGCCCCTTCTGATTTTATCCTTTCCAACTCTAGGGCTTGAGATATTAGTTCAGAAAAGTTGTTATGCTGAAATTCGACCACTTACATTCTTAAACTAGGCTTCAACCCAGTCTCAAACTATTTACATCTTTCTCTACTAGTAGTGAGTAGGTTCCCGGCATAGTGGCTCAGGCGGGAGAATTTCCTTTTATACTCAGCCACTGATCGGCTCCCCTATTTCAAACTTAAGAATTCTTGCAGCTTTATATCCACATACGCATTTGAAACATATTTCTGTCTAAACTCTCAATGAAAATCATCCCAAGTCAACACTAGGGGTTCCAACAAACTATGGGGGATGATCTTCCACCAATCATATGCATCCCCTTGTAGTAGTGAGATTGAGTACTCAAACTTTAGTTCTTTCGTGCAATGCAGCTTTTTAAACACCCTTTCCATTCTTTCTAACCACTGCTCTGCTTCCAAAGGGTCCACTGCACCCTTAAACTCTGTAGCCCCATATTTGATTAGCTTGTCATACTGTCTGACTAGAGGCTGTGGTTGCATTTCTGGTGCTTAAGTTAGGGCTTGGGTTGGCATGCTCCTAGCCATTTATTGGAACAAAGCAACCATTTATTAAGCAAACTGTGCAGGGAATTGCTACATGGGTGGAGCCGGTGTAGCTAACCCACTAGCATTCTGAAGAGCTGGAGCTTTCTCTTGTGCCTTAGCCTCAACTGATTGCTCAACTGAGCGATCTCCTTCTTCCATGTTCAATTAGAGGATATTCTATCTCCTGAACAAACAACACAAGGAGATTTTCCTCCGTCAGTTCATATTTATAATGTAATGCACCGAATGTATCAATCAATGACATTGAGCAGTTGTACTTGTCAAAAAAATATTCAAATTCATAGTTCAAAACATGCTTTGAAAACTAGCTCTGATACCACTAAAATATATCACACCCTATCCTTACATAAGGCATGACATGATCCCGTAATATATCCAATGAATTACCGAACTTCGCCAACCGATAATCCATTAAATATATTACAAGGGATTTTGAACAACTTCAATGTCTTTCAAGGTGAAAAGAGAAGATAATTATCATTAAAGAACTTTAATTTGGGGTTTATATCATAATAATAAATTTTAATCTTTTCAGAATTTCTAGAATTTTTATGAAAATTTTGACAGAGTTCTGTTTGTAAATGGAGAAAATAGTTCTTCAAAACCTGTTAAAAACACTCCCAATATACATTTAAACCACAACTCCATTTAACTCATCACAATCCTTTCTCAATCAACACAATTTCAAGCAATTCATTATAAAAAAAATTTCAAAAGAAGCTCAAAGATTTCATTAATAAGAAATAACTGGCTTACATTACAAATATTTACATTGATCAAAATAAAATTCTAAAAGTTTTATGCAACTGCTCAAGTCTAGTATGTACATACACACAGATACATATACATTAAAAGAAAATTTACAAGGGTATAATTTATATACCCAGTAATGACTCTAAAAAACCAACCACTCCAAGTCACAAACAACCTACTCTACTGCTTTATCTGCCTCTTTACCTGCGACAACATAAACAAGCTATCGCTGAGCCAAAGACTCAGTGGTGCACAATTTAAAGAAATAATAATTTACACATATAAAATCATACCTTATTTTTAAAGGTAGCAAATTACTTAAATAAACCAAATTTTATTCCATAAATCATAGAACAAGAATTTCGAAAAGTCACATAGTTTTGATCATGACATAATTATCAATTCGTCCCAAAAACCAAAGGCTAATGGGGAATGCAAAGGCTAGCTAGCACATATATATATGAGTACTCATTCAATTTGTCCTCAACTGGCACATACTTTAACACTTTAGCCAGAGAGGGAATACAATCCAATTCGTCCCACTAGGCAAGCTAGTGAGGAATTCAAACATATAATCATGACAACTGTGGTTTCAAACCATTTCAATAATTTTCCAAGCATCAAAGTATTCATCAATTTACATTTTTATTTCATTCAAATAATTTCCCAACATTGGGCTAGCAACACATAATTTTTGTCAATCAAATTATTCAATAATATAATAAAGACCATAAACTATTTTCATAACTCATTCAATGCCAAATTCAATTTGAAAAACAAAAGAGAGTTAGTTGTTGTGCGTAAACCTCTTTAATTAGTCTTGACTTGATCCAACCTTTCCTTATTCCTTGGATGGCTTCTTACCCACTGAAATACATAATTAAAGTGTCTCAATATCCACCTAAGCCATTTCTATTAATTAATCCAATAAATTGAATTTTACATACTTAATTTTACTTATAATTTCTCCTAAGGGTTGAGTTATTTGTATTTGATAATATTATGATTACTATTTACATTATTATTCATTCAAAATGTTGAATTTTTCATAATTAATAGGTATACCATTACTAACACATGGTCATACCACATTTTGGGTCATAATTTTGTTGGCATTGGTTGTCAATTACAATTCAAGGCCTATTAGATGAAATTCTAAAATTTCAGATTTGGTCACTTAGGTTTACTGTTCCATTGGACCAATCTACAGTAGAAATTTGGCTAAACTTTCTCCATCAAAGTTGTTCCTTAATATGTCTAGTTTAATTCTCTTTTTGAATCACTCCATTTGGAGTTTTTTAGCTTAAGTTATGGCATTTTTACCACAACTGGCTGGATTGGTTATTTCTAGATTTTCTGGGCAAATTTTGGTTATAGCAGTTTTGGTGACCTAATTTTGGTTAGCAATTTAACTAGGTTATGATCAAAATTTGGGTTTGTGTTCCTCATAAATGTTTTTCTACTATGTCTAAGCTTTCCAATGGTTTAAAAATAAGGTCATTTGGACCTCTCTACACCAAGTTATGACCATTTGAATATGTATTATTCATTTGGTCAATTCTACCTAGTAACAGGGTACCAAATCCGGATTCAAGCAGATTTTAGGTCCATTTGGGGTCAGTTTTAGGGCAAGGTTTCTACATGAAAATTGTTGCATTATGACCCTATTTTCATTTCTAATTGGCCTCACACCAATTGGAGTAACAAAATTTGACGTATAGCCTTCTAAGTGAATAGGGGTCAAGCTGTCCAGAATTCAACCTTACCACATTCATAATCTAACTCAATTCCAATCATCAATTCACAATCATATGCACCCCAATTGACCAAAATTAAGTATTAAAACATCAATTGGTCAACAATTCTAAGATTCCCCAAATTCCATTCAAAATCCTAATCACCAAGAACCCTAATTCTCCAATTACCATAATTCATGAAATTTAAGTGTACAAATCATATCTACCTACTCAATTGAGCTTGCATACACATTTAATTTCATCAATTTTCATTAAATCTAACTTCTTCGTAGGCTGGCCAAAATTCTTATTTGGGTTCATGCAAGTTTCTTTAAGTTTTCCAAGGTGATTTCTTCATAACCAAACTCCATTTAATAATTAAAAAGGAAGTTAAGCATTGGAAGTTACTTACCTTGTTTGAGCAGAATTTTTCTCTTCAATTCCACACTTATATTTTATTTTTCTTACTCCTAATTTCTCAACCAAGGTCTAATATCAATATTTGGTATTGGAAATTATAAAAATTATGAAGAAATTTTAGGGTTTAAGAGCTCCCACAACTCATCAATGGAGGTTTGTGAAAGAGAATAAGAGAGAGAGACAACTAGAAAGTGGGGAAGAAGGAAATGATTTTTCTCTCTTTTTTTTTTTAATTTTATCTTCTTATAATTAGATAATTATCCCATAAATAATTAGTAAAATTTAAAATTTTTATGATGTCATGCATGATGTTATAATATTAAATGATTATTTTGTATTCATTTCTTTACTTCTTTCCTTTCCCTACTCTCTTCATTTTTAATTCATTTTTCAATATTTTAATTTTTCACATTTTAATGGACATTTAGGCCAAAAGTCACCTCTAAGGGTGAATTGATTATTTTTCCCCTTATCGGTCTGCTCCGTTTTTCCAATAGCACTAGGTTGCTTCCTGAACTCTTATTCAATTATTTGAGCCTGTTCTCTATTCTTTTCCTTGATTTTCACATTGCCCCCAGCTTCACAATTATCCCTAGGCCTAGGGTGCCACATGGTCCCACACGAATTTAGGGTAGCAACTGAGCTCGCAGTCACTTCCCGTTTCGATCTCCCATTACTGTGACCTCGGCTCATTTAACTCATTATGCTTTGTTTTTCTTATTTCCATTTCACCTTCATGTAATTTCTATTAATTTTATTTATGGCTTTTCTAAGTGACACAGATATGATTCTAAACATCCTGACTATCCAGAAAGGCACTAGTCACCGGGACAGTAAAATGTATAGACTACTTAATATAGGGGTGTTACAACTATTCTTAGGTACTGTGCATGCTCTTCTGGACTTTTGGAATACACTAATACATCATAAATAAAAATAATTTCAAAGCGATCTAGATATTATCTAAATACCCTATTCATGAGATCCATGAATGTAGCTAAGGCATTTGTCAACCCAAACGGTATTACCAGAAACTTATAATGCCTTGAAAGGCAGTCTTTGGAATATCTGACTCCTTAATCCTCAACCAGTGATATCCAATCCTCAAATCTATCTTTAAAAAATAATTAGCTCTAGCCAGCTAATCAAACAAATCATTAATACAGGCCAATGGGTACTTGTTCTTTAGAGTTACCTTGTTCAACTTTTTACAGTCAATGCACAGCCTCAAGGATCCATCCTTCTTCTTTACAAATAGTACTGGAGCGCCCCAAAGGGAAGTACTCAGCCTAATGAATCCCTTATCTACTAATTCCAGTAGTTGTTCTTTCAACTCTTTCAACTTTGTAAGAGCCAATGGATATGGGTCTATTACTAGGCACTAGATCAATTTCAAAATCTATCTCCCTTTCAAGTGGTAGACCAAGTAACTCCTCATAAAACACATTTGAAAATTCTCTTACCATAGGAACTGATTTCAGTCCACTTCTGCTCTCTATAACTTCTCTAACATGAGCTAGAAACCTTCTAAATCTCTTTTGAAGCATCTTACTAGCTTGTATTATGGAGATCATCCCCTTTACTGATGATGTATAATCTCCCAGAAAGACTGCCTTCGACCCATCTAGTCCTTTGAAACTTATAACCTTGTTTCTATAATCTAAAGTGGTATAATTGGCTGAGAACTAATCCATCCCTAAAATGACATTAAAATCCGTCAATTCTAATACCACCAGGTCAACTAGAAAATATTTATTTTCCACCATCACTAGACAGGCATAATAGACCATCTTTATCATCGAAGGATCACACTTGGGCCCACTAACAAGTAATGAACATTGCAGACTTGAAACTTGTCACACTTTATCCCTTGTAAGGCACAACATGTTCCCGTAGCATACCTAATAAATAACCGAACTCCACCTACCGATAACCCATTAGTTATGCTACAAAGGATTTTAAAACAAACCATAGCATTTTATCTTATCAATTCTTTTACGGAAAACTACATGAGAATAGTTAAAATTCTATGTAAACATTCATTGGAAATAATGATAGATCAAATATTGCAAAAGTTATAGTTTCATAAATCTCAAAGTAAAATACAAAATAGTTACAAACTCAAAATGTGATAGAAATGCAATGCTTTTAAATACAAACTGCTCAATGTCCATACATCCATACATATAGGTATAAAATACATCCAAAGGAATCACAAGGGTATACCTAATATAAATACCCACAAACAATACTAAAATGCTGCTTTCAAATCTCTCACTCAGCAGTCTTCTCCTTTCCCTTACATGCGACAGCGTAAAGAAGTTATCGCTGAGTATATCACTCAGTGGTGCACAACTAATAACTTTAAAACTTAAGGTAAAACACAATTTGTCAAAGCATAATAAATCACATTTTTCTTAAGCATGAAAACTTCACAATAGTTATAAGTCCATAAGAGCCATTTATTGGAATAACATTTCAAATGAGAAATCACACTTCATGAATCACAATTCACAAAGCATTAGTGTTGCCAACATCAACACTCAGTTCAGGCCATGACACAAAATTTCACGATCAATGTCATTGTACACCATGACAAAGCAATCTCAACCTCACTAACCGTTATTAATGAGGGAAAGGCTAGCTAGCTAATGAGTACTCATGTAGTCATACCCCACTAACCGTTATTAGTAGGAGACATAATCAATATCAATTATCAACTCTAAATAGCCATTACTACTGGGAAGTTCTGAAAGGGAATGTCATGCTAACTGTGGTTTCAAAATAGTTTTCAAAAATTTTCCTCTCAACAATCACATTTATAAACCAATAAACACATTTAACTTCATCATAATATCGAAATAAAGGTGGCAACACCCAAATTTCTTAAATGCAAGAGAAAAACCATATTTCAATCAAAGTAAACTTGTTCAAAGCAAACTCATTAAATTTAACACATTCCAAGCAATTTACAAGTTTAAAAATTAAAAAAAAAAAAGGTTAGTTATGCACAAACCTTCAATAATTCTCCTTCCTTGTTACTTACTTCTCCTTGTCCGTTCCAACTTTTTTTTCTACTGAAAATACATAAATAGAATACCTCAATACTAATCTCAATTGCTGCCAAGAACTCATTACATAAATGTCCAATGCATCCCAAATTAGCTTTGTAAATTTTAAAAAATTTTGGTTTTGGACAACTTGGTGTCCCAATCTTTGAACCAAATTTTTACCTAGTTTCAATCATAATTTGATGAGGTGTTCTTCATGAAAATTGTTCATCTAGGTCTTAAATTTATTTTGCTTTTTGAATCGCCTAATTCAGAGCTGTGTAGCTCAAGTTATGCCCAAAACATGATTACTGTTTACGTTACTATTCATGTTGCAGATTCGGTTCTGGCAGATTTATCAATCCAATTTCATTCAGCAATTTGATCAAGTTAAGTCCATAATTTGGTCTAATGCTCTTCATACAATATGTTCTACTATGTCTTAGGTTTCCATCGATTCAAGAATTGCCTAAATCAGATTTTTCTAGAGAGAGTTATGGCCATGCAAAATTTACTATTTATATGGTAAATCTGCAGTTCTGCAGATTCAGTGATTCAAATTTGCTTAGCAATTTGGTTGGGTTAAGTCCATAATTTGGCCTCAAGTTCTTCATATGAAATGTTGTACTATATCTTAGGTTTCCATCAGTTCAGAAATCGCCTAAATCAGAGTTTTCTAGAGAAAGTTATGGCCATGCAAAATTTACTGTTCATATGGTCAAATTCTGTAGGTTCCAGAATTTTGTCTCTAAGTTCAAGGCTCATTTTGGATAGCTTAAGGTCATTTTTGGGGCAGGGTATCTTCACAAAAATTCTAGCCCTATGTCTTAAGTTTCATTTCCAATTGGTTTCACACCAATTGGAGTTGTGTAGTTCAATTTATGGGCTGTCAAACACACTTAACTCAGTGTGCAAATTCTGCCCTAGGTTCAAATTTTTCATTTCTTCAATTATTCCCACTAACCAACTTCAATTCAAATTTAATTCACCCAAAATGACTACAATTTAGCATTGACACATCAATGGCACTTCCTAGCACAAAACCCACAATTTTCAAATACCAAAGTTTGTAATTTTCCCTAATCCTACCATTTCGTTACTTCCATTCATCAACCCAATGTCAATTCAAACTAAATAAACCTCAAATGATCATAATTTAACACTACACATATCAATTTCACTCTCTAGTACGAAAATCCAATTTTCCCATGAACTCTAATATTCCATAATTCAATTTATGCAATCCCATGAAATCTTACTACTCCCAATCATGCATACTACCTCAATTTAACTTAGATTTATCATCAATTTAACTAAAATATATCAAAACCCTAATTTTCCCTAAGTTGGCTAAAACCCTAGTTTAGATTTTCATACATGTTTCCTTTCAATTTCTCATGTTATTTCATCACAAGTTCACTTAATTCAAAATCTATACAACTAATCTAACATGAAAAGACACTTACCTCAATTATGACCTTCCCAAATCTTTAATTTCTTCCAAATCTCTTATCTCCCCTTACTTTTAATCTCTCAATCAATGTTTAATTTGATGTTCTCTACCAATTAGATGCAAAACCCATAGAGGAAAAGTAAGGAATTGAGTTTTGAGAATGGGTGTCAATGGAGAAAGAAGAAAGAAAAAGAAGGAAAGAAAGAGAGAAGGAGAGAGAGTGGGTGGTAACTAAATGGGGGAGAGAAGAGGGTTTTTCCCTTTATATATTTATCCCCATTTTTTTTATTTATTTGATTCGTTTAATTGAGTTATCCAGAGCCCATTGATACTAAAATTTTAATTGGGTCAAAATGGAATTAAAATTCTAGATTTTTATTTCTTTTATTTTCTTTTCACTTTATACTTGAATTCTTTTCCTAAAAAAATTATTTCATAATTCAATATATTATTTTCATTTAATTTAATATACATTTTGGTCAAAAGTCAACTCTTGAGGTGAATTAACCAAAATGCCCCTTATCGGGTCATAATCTCTCTTTTTCAATATACCCTGTGAATCCTTATATTTTTTGGTCACTTGAATTTTTATTGTGTCTATTTCAATTAATTTTCTATTTATTTTTTGTCCGCAAGGTGTCTTTGAATAGTAATAGTCACGGACCAAAAATGGTACTATTCATAACTCGGAGGTTCGGGGTGTTACAATTCTTCCCTCCTTAAAAATAAATTTCGTCCTCGAAATTTATCTGGTTTCAGTCCCTGAATAGCTGTGAGTGCTGCCTTCTCATGTCCTCCTCACGCTCCCATATAGCCTCTTGGCCTGAATGATGGTTCCACAGCACTTTCACCAGAGGTATTTGCTTGTTCCTCAGCTGCTTCACCTCATATGCTAAGATTTTTATGGGCTCTTCATCATATGTCAATTATGGATTCACCTCAATCTCTTCTATTGGCAAAATGTGAGAGGGGTCTGATCTGTACCTCCTCAACATGGAGACATGGAAGACATTGTGAATCCTTTTCAACTCTGGAGGCAATGCAAATCTATATGCCAATGGACCCACTCTTTCCAGAACCTCATACAGCCCAATGAAGCGAGGACTTAGTTTCCCCTTTCTACCAAACCTCATGATCCTCTTCCATGGGGAAACTTTCAAGAACACCTTATCACCCACACTGTACCGAATGTCTTTTCTCTTTAGGTCAATGTAGGACTTCTGTCTATCCATTGCAACTTTGAGTCTGTCTCTAATGAGCTTAACCTTTTCTTCTGACTGCTGCACTAATTCTGGGCCAATCAACTTCCTCTCGCCCACTTCATCCCAACACAAGGGAGTTCTACACTTTCTGCCATAAAGTGCTTCATATGGAGGCATCCCGATACTTGATTGATAACTGTTGTTGTAGGCAAATTCAATTAAAGGCAAGTGTGTGTCCCAACTCCCTTCAAACTCAATCACACAGGCCCGAAGCATATCCTCCAAAATCTGAATGATCCTTTTAGATTGGCCATCTGTCTGTGGATGGAATGCTGTACTGAAGTTCAATCTAGTTCCTAGGGCTTTTTGGAGACTACCCTAGAATCTAAAAGTGAACCTTGGGTCTCTGTCTGACACAATAGACACTGGCACTCTATGTAACCTCACCACATCATCAATGTACATTTTGGCCAATCTTTCTAGGCTGTAATCCATCCTCACTAGCAAAAAGTGTGCAAACTTGGTCAATCTATTAACAATAACCCAAACTGCATCATGATTCTTTTGTGTACGTGGAAGTCCTGTCACGAAATCCATAGTGATTCTTTCCCATTTCCACTCAGGAATTGGCAATGGCTGCAGCAACCCTGCAGGCACTTGGTGTTCTGCCTTTACTTGCTGACAAGTTAGGCATTTGGGAACATATTCTGCAATTTCTTTCTTCATTCCTCTCCACCAATAGTGCTCTTTCACACTTTTGTATAATTTGGTTCCACCGGGGTGCATTGCAAAAGGTGAATTATGTGCTTCCTTTAAAATGGTCTGCCTTAGTTCAACATTCTCAGGAATGCACATTCTGCCCTTATACAACAACAAGCTCTCATCATTTATTGATAATTCTGGTTTCTTGCCATCCTAAGCCTCTTCCATCAACTTCACATACCTATCATCCTTCTGTGCAACTGCTTTAATTTGTTCTGCCAGCATTGGCTTCACTTGCCAAGTAGCTACCATCTGACCATCTTTATTAATCTCCAAATTAGCATGCAATGCCCTTAACTCATGCACCATGGATAATGGAGAAATCCTCAAACCAGCCATAGTCTTGCGACTTAAAGCACCAGCTACAACATTAGCTTTTTCAGGCTGATAGTCTATCAAACAATCATAATCTTTTATCAGCTCTAACCATCTCCTCTGCCTCAAATTTAACTCCTTTTGTGTGTCCAAGTACTTCAAACTTTTATGATCTATGTATATATAACATCTCTCCCCATACAAGTAATGTCTCCAGATCTTCAAGGCAAAGACAATGGCTGCCAGCTCTAAGTCATGCGTAGGATAATTCCTCTCATGCGGTTTAAGCTGGCGTGAAGCATAGGCAATGACATTCCTATCTTGCATCAACACACAGCCCAATCCGTTATGAGAAGCATCACTGTATATGGTATACTCCTTACCCAAAGTGGGCAAGGTTAAGACTGGAGCTTCAGTTAAACGCCTCTTTAACTCATTAAAACTTTCCTGGCACTGATCAATCCACTGAAATTATACATTCTTCCTAAGTAGCATGGTCAGTGGAGATGCTAGCATGGAGAATCCCTTTACAAACATTCGGTAATACCCGGCTAAATCGAGAAAAATCTGAACTTCCGTGACATTTCTAGGTGGCTTCCAAATAAGAATGGCTTCTACTTTGCTAAGATCCACCTAGATACCTTCTGCATATACAATATGCCCCAAAAATGTAATCTCCTTTAGCCAAAACTCACATTTTGATAGTTTGGCATACAACTGCTTCTCCCTCAAAGTCTGTAATACTATCCTCAAGTGCTTGTCGTATTCCTCTGCATTCTTTCAGTACACCAAAATATCATCAATGAACACCACAACAAACTAGTCCAAATATGGCCTGAAGATAGTGTTCATTAGGCCCATAAAAGCAGCTAGAGCATTAGTCAACTCGAATGGCATTACCAAGAACTCATAGTAGCCATACCGAGTCCTAAAGGCAGTTTTAGGAATACTTTGCTCTTGCACCCTCAACTGGTAGTAGCCCAATCTCAAGTCAATTTTGGAGAATACAGTCGTATCCTTTAACTGATCAAACAAATCATCGATCCGTGGTAGAGGATATCTATTCTTTATGGTCACCTTATTCAACTGTCTATAGTCTATGCATAGGCGGAGAGTACCATCCTTTTTCTTCTCAAATAATACTGGTGCTCCCCAAGGTGACATGCTAGGGCGGATGAAACTCTTATCTAACAATTCCTGCAATTGCACCTTCAACTCTTTCAACTCAGCAGGTGCCATCCTATAAGGAGTGATGGAGATTGGCTCCACACCAGGCATAGTCTCAATTTCAAACTGCACCTCTCTTTCAAGAGGCAATCTCGGTAATTCTTCGGGAAAGACATCCGGAAAATCCCATACTATAGGAATATCTTTAAGAACTCGACTCCCCACCTGGGTGTCTATCACATGAGCTAGATAAGCTTTACATCCCTTTCTAATTATCTTTCTAGCAAGTGCAGCTGAAATGATGTTGGATGGCAATAACTGCCTCTCCCCGTGTATTGCTATGTCTGCATACTTGGGAAGACCAAAAGTGACTGTCTTTAGCCTACAGTCGATCATGGCGTGATGCCTGGCTAACCAATCTATGCTCAAGATGATATCATAATCTCGGAAGGGCATGTTAAGTAAGTCTGACAAGAATGTATGACCTTGGATCACCAAAGGACAATCCTTATACAATTTGTTCACCCTAACCTCTTATCCTAAAGGACTAGTCACTAGCACATCATAATCCAATTTAACACAAGGAATAGCAATAGAGCATGCAATACTGGCACTAGCATAAGAATGTGTAGAACCAGGGTCAAACAGCACATATACATCTCTATCAAAAATGGAGAAAGTACCAGCCACAACATCTGATGTCTCAGCTTCATCCCACTGGCGAATGGTGTACACCTTGACTGGTGCACCACTCTGCTCTGGTTGGCTCATCAGGCTCGCCTCGCCGTAAGTGTTACCTCTACCCCTGCCTCTGCCTCTACTAGTTGTCTGTTATCCTCTGGAAGCAGAACCTTGAACAGATCCCTCAGTGGTAGTAGGTAGCTCAGACCTGCGAGCATTAGTGTAATCTCTAGCAAAATGCCCACTTCCACCAGAGTTGTAACAGGCTCCTATGGCCTTATAACACACTCCTCCATGATTCCTGCCACAGGTTTCACAGGTACAAGCAGGAAAGGAACTCCTAGATGTCTGCTGTCTGGATCTAGGTCACCTCTGCCCTGAGAATCTTCCCCTACTAGATCCTCTGTTACTTGGTCCCCCAAAGCTCTTTCTCTTACCCGAATTGTTACCGGGACTCTTACCTGTAGGCTTACTGCTCTTCTCTTTTTCAGTGGTTACCTTCTCAAATGCCCCTTCCAGTTCTATCCTTTCTAATTCAAGGGCCTGTGATATTAACCCAGAGAAGTTGTCATGTCGAAACCCAACCACTTGCAATCTCAAACTAGGCCTCAAACCAGCCTCAAACCGTTTGCATCTGTCTCTATTAGTAATGAGTAGGCTTCCAGCATAGTGGCTGAGGCGAGAAAAGTCTCTCTCATACTCGGCTACAGTCTTGTTCCCTTGCTTCAAACTGAGAAACTCCTGTAGCTTCATATCCACATAGGTATCAGGAACATACTTCTATCTAAACTCCCTCAGAAAGTCATTCCATGTCAGCACTGGTGGCTCAGCCAAATTATGGGGAATGGTCTTCCACCACTCATATGCATCTCCATGCAGCAAGGAAATTGAATATTCAAACTTCAACTCATCTGTGCAGTGCAATTTCTTGAAGACTCTCTCTATCCGCTCTAACC